>NC_132882.1:1278340-1555840 GCF_030463535.1 Salminus brasiliensis | reverse complement strand
AATCATCACACGTTCCACCAGCTCAGGACGTTCTGCCAGGACTGCCAGAGCACTGAGGAACCTACACACACACACACACACATTATGGTAATCTGAGGGGAACTGTCTGCTCGACTGACAGTAAAGCCTTAAATGTGAAGCGGGAGTTTGGGGAAGCCTCTCCTCCCTGCTCTGGTTTGCTGTAGTTTGACGCTGGAGCTCCGAGACCAACAGAATCTTCTAGAGTTTCCTGCAGACGGGTCCCGATACCTGGATGTTATTTCTGATACTGATACCAGCTGTAGGATCATGACCCTGATCCTGAACGCCAGAGCATCCTACAGTACAACGTATAGCGAACCCTGACTGTCAAAGGGCCGTATCACCCAAATCTGACTACACTTTAGCTCCACCCATTCATCCTCCAGCACTTTAGCCCCACCCATTCAGCCTCCAGCACTTTAGCCCCACCCATTCAGCCTACAGCACTTTATCCCCACCCATTCATCCTCCAGCACTTTAGCCCCACCCATTCAGCCTACAGCACTTTATCCCCACCCATTCAGCCTCCAGCACTTTATCCCCACCCATTCATGTTTAAGGTGTTTCAGCCCATTCTGCTTTCTGAATGGGGACAAAAGGACAGAGCAGCCAATCAGAACACAGCAATGTTTGCAGATTATTGTGTATAAGTGAATTACGGCTGCTTCTGGTTTGTAAACCTACAGAAACACTATAAGTGGAGCTCAGGATAAGTCGGTATGGGTTCTTTAATGAATCCCTAACAGTCTAAAATCACAGCAGAGACAGCAGTGCTGTGCTGGAAAATAAAACTAAGAGGAAGATCACGTTGGATTAGTCATGCCTGCGCGCCCAGCTGATCTGAGAGAGCGATCTGTGTGTGATTAGTAACGTCTGTTTCAGTGTTTACGAGCGGCGCATTAGTGGATGTGTTATTACTGTAATCTGTGTGTTATTAACATCTGTTCAGAAGAACGCAAAGTCTGGTGAAGCTGGATCATACCAGAGAACATGGGACCAGTCAGATCGCCATAGCAACACACACACACACACACACACACACACACACACACACACACACAACTAGGGCAGCTACAGTTGAACAGCTCTAACCCCCCACTTTCCCCCTGATCTCTGTTCATACTTCAGTACTGCAGTGTATATATATATATATTAGCAGTGCACCCATTGCTGACACAGATGTGCAAATGCACACACAGCTTGTCTAGTCCCTGTAGAGAAGAAGTACTGCCAATAGAATAGGACTCTCTGGAGCAGATCAACATCATGACCCTATTGGCTCCATGCTGCCTAATAAAGCCAGGCGTGGGCTAGAGGGGTATAAAGCCCCCCAGCATTGAGGAGCTGTGGAGCAGTGGAAGAGCTGTGTTCTCTGGAATGATGGTGGAGGAGCTCCATCCAGTACTTCTGGGATGAGGTGGGGTGCTGATCATCATCCAACATCCTGACCTCACCAATGCTCTTGTGGATAAAAGCCACTCCGTCTTACCAGCAGTTTCCCAGAAGCCCCTGCAGTATGTCAGATGGGCGGGGCGTACGGAACACCGACCACTTCACCCCACGGTCCTTAAAGTTATTGCAGTTGATCTCGTGGGGGCGGAGCCACTTCTTGATTCGCTGTTGGACGCTGTCACTGTCAGGGAAGCCCACCGACCGAGGACCAGGGGGGAAACTGTCATCCACGAAGTTAACAGAGTTCTGCACACACACACACACACACACACACACACACACAGGCACACACAGACACAGACACACACACACACACACACACACACACACACACACACACAGACACAGAGAGAGAAATGTTCAGAGGTAAGAGAGTGTCATGAGGCCCAAGTAATAGTGAAGAACACTTTAGCCCCACCCACTCAGTCGACAGCATCTCAGCCCCAGCCAATCATACTATACCAGTTTAGCCCCACCCATTCATCCAAAACAAATTAGCCCCACCCATTCATCCAAAACCAAAAATAGCCCTACTCATTCAGCCTACAGAATTTTAGCCCCACCCATTCAGCCTTCAGCCATTTAGCTCCGTCCAATTTAGCCCCGCCCATTCAGCCTACAACATTTCAGCTCCACCCATTTAGCCTACAGCAGTTAAGCTCCACGTATTTATCCAGTTTAGCTCTACCCATGACCTTGTCCTTCCCTTGCAGCACTTCTGGAAGGTGCTGACCACTGCATACCGGACTGAACACCCCATAAGACCTGCTTGCTGATGTTCTGGAGATGTTCTGACCCAGTCATTATCTAGAACATCACAGTCTGGTTCTTGTCAAAGTGTCTCAGATTCTTACGCTTGTTCATTTTTCCTGCTTCATCACCTTCATCACCTTCAAGATCTGACCGTTCTCTCACTGACTGATATGTAGCTCCACCCTCGACAGACAGGAGCCGCTGGACCCAGATCAGCAGTGTTCTTCAACAGTGGTTTTAATGTTATGGCTGATCTACATAGAAACTGTGGCAGAGTGGATACCACGGGCAGTCGTGTAGAAGGCTGATCCTGAAATGATGCCTTTTAGATGTGTAGTATATCTGTGCATGAGTGTGTGTGTGTGTGTGTGTGTGCGCATGTGTGTGTGTGTGTGTGTGTGTGGAGATGGCATTATTTTCGCTTTAGGGGGCTGAATAATTGCTGCCACAACTGTTTCTAAAAATACACTCCAGAGTTCACCTTACCAGGAGTGGACGAGAAAGAAGAGAGAGAGTGAGGGGAGAGCGAGGGGCGAGCGAGAGGAGGGAAAAGCAAGGAGAACACATAACACACCAAGTACACTATATGTCCAAATATTTGTGGACACCTTTTCTAATGACAGCAGTGAATGAAAACCAGAAGTCAGATGACAGGCTGCATTCACCACACACACACACACACACACACACACACACCTCTCTGCAGAAGCTGACGATGTTCTCCCACAGCTCCTTGGCCTCTCCCTCGTCGGTGCGCCGCCGCTGCTCTACGTGAACGCTCTCCCGCCGCCTCAGGGCTTTAGCGCTGCGCTTCAGGCTCAGGTACTGCTGGGCCGTGTGACACGCCACACAGTGTTTAACACGCCCCTCGTTCAGCAGCGTGCAGGCTGGACACGCCCACTGAGAGGTCCCGCCTTTCTCCGGCCCCGGCCCCGACGACCCCCCGCGAGGGTGCGAGTGTTTGAGCGAGCAGGACGTGCACGACTCTGAGAACCCATGCAGTTTGGACGACCCACAGGCCGTGCAGTGCCCGGCACCCGTGGGGTTCCTTAGCGTACATTTGGAACACGCCCAGGACGTGAAGTCGGGGCTGGACGGCGAGGCCGGCGTGAAGCGTACCGATTCGCCTAAAACGTCGATGACATCGCCGCTTGACCCTGATCTTGACCCCTTGCACGCATCGCAGCGACCCGCGGCCAACACCGAGGGGCCAGAAGGGGCGGAGCATCCTGGACATTTCCAGGATGGCGGAGACGTGACCGGTGCCACCGGATGGTTAGACTCCTCCTCCTCCAGCACGCTAAGCCGTTTGACTGCGTAGGCCTGCTCCGGCTTGGGTTTGGAGGTGGGGCCTGCGGAAGAAGGCGACGTAGGAGAGGGGGCGGGGTTTGGCGGCCTTCCAGGCGGCGGGACTTCCCTTCTGCTGCGAGGAACGGGGTTGTTCTGAAGGGAAGAAAACGATGGTGGCAAAAAGGGGGCGGGGTTCGTACTAGGAGGCGGAGAGGGTGAATCGGAGGGGGCCGGAGGTGGGGACTCCTCCGTGAGGTCGATGAGAAGGGGTGGGGCATTCGGAGCCCCTGAAGACTGCGTGGGAAACCCCGACACTGGTGTGCGAACCTCCGGAACAACTAGTGCCTCAGGCGGGATTTTGGGCAGGGACAGTTTCCGTGGGCCACCACACGCAGAGCAGGACATCGCCATAGGAGTGTTGACCAGCGTGCAGCGAGGACACGCCCAACCTGAGGACAAGTCCCCGCCCACTCTTACTCTGACCTCTCCGTTAGGCTCCGCCTCCCGGGAATCCTCACTAGCCTGCTGTCCTCTGGGTTCCGAGCTGGAGGTAGACTCTAAGGTGGAAGCTGGCGGAGCCTGAGCTGGCGAAGCGGGGCCATTGGGGACCGGGGGGGCGGAGCCGCAGACGGAGCACGCTCCAGCCGCATGGTGGTTGGTGAGGGTGCAGCGGGGACAGGTCCAGCGTGGCTCGGGGGCGCCGCTGAGCCGCAGGATGTGGTTGAGGTCGGGTTTGTGGCGCGGAGCCTCGCAGATGGAGCATCGCGGAGAACCTCCCGGGTTTAGGAACGTGCAGCGGCCACACGACCAATCAGAGCTCACCACTGCTGCCATGGAGCCGGGGGAGTGAGAGTGACTGGGGGAGAGAGAGAGAGAGAGAGAGAGAGGTAGAACATCAGTAACGTTAATAAACAGTCTTTCAGTTGCTTTAGGAACAGTTCACTACAATTTATAGACACTATGTGTCCAAAAGTTTGTAGACACCTTCTCCCCCCAGACCTGCTCCTCCCGTTTGTGTGGTCAGATATTGATAATGGTTGATTAGTTACAGATCAGAAATTCACCGTGCAAGTTCACGGCACCCTGTACCCGGCTCCGATGCATGGGCCCGCGGCCAGCATTGCACTGGAGCGATGTTACGCTGGGGACAAAGTGCCTAACCTACCCACCCTGGAGAGAGCAAGGCCAACTGTGCTCTCTCTGAGCCCTGATTGCTGACGGCTAGCAGCATGACCGGGATGTGAACCAGCAACCCTCTGGTTATAGTGACTGTGGCTTATTCTGCTGGACCAGATGGGCCCGTGTAGGTGATTAAACACATGCATAAATAAAACAGAAAAGATATACATGCACATTTGCACCTTGATTTCAAGAGCTGTCCGCTGGATCACATCACCAAGCTTTATAAACCCTCTGACCGATCAAACCTTCTACCACCACTCATCAACCAGGAGCTCCTCTAAGAAAGCCTCTACAGATCTACAAATAAAAGGAAGCAGAAAATCAGGCCCGCCTCTCACCCTGACCTCCACAGTTCCCCCGAGCTGCCACCTATTAGCAGCATTCTGAACTGCAGGAACTTCTAATAAATGGCAGGTCGGAGGGACTGGCAAGAACCTACAGGAACGCTGAGCTGGGTCAAGAGGGTGTTGCTACTGTTCCACTGGAGGAGTCAAAATTAGCCTGATCTGCAACCTCGTCACAAAGCTCAACTTCTGCCGTGCTACAGAACATCTCGAGACACCAGGTCAGGTCTGGAAACAGGTGCTGCGACCTGAAGAAGTCAGCAGAGCCTAGAACACCCTGCCAACTGTGAAGCATGGGGGTGGAGGCACCCTGCGTTCCACAAACCACCTGGATGCAAATATTAATAAATTAATTTATATTATATAATATATAATAATAATAATACATTAAACCATTGAAGTCCTCACACATTTGCCTTAGCGAAGCTAACGCTAGCTTGCTTATTTAAAGATACAGCTTCAAGTATAGGAATGTGTGTGTGTGTGTGTGTGTGTGTGTGTGCATTTGTTGGCTACAGGACCCCTCCCCCATGCTGGGACATTTGGCTGGGTGGCAATTAGCACAGTGTCTCCACACACACACACACGCACACACACGCACACACACGCACACACACGCACACACACACACACGCACACACTTTCTTACTGACTTACACACACTCACACACACACACACAGCATGAGATGTTTTGGAGAGTAAAACCCAGCCATTAGCGCTGACATTACGACTGGATCTCATCCAGTTCAGCACTGTGTGTGTGTGTGTGTGTGTGTGTGTGTGTGTGTGTGTGTGAGGCTATCCTGGCTTTGGATACTGGGATGCTCGTGTTCACACATAATGTAGTTAGTGTGTGTGTGTGTGTGTGTGTGTGTGTGTGTCTCAGAGGGAGAAGTAAATCAGCGCATGCTAATGTAGCATAAATGCTAACACTCCCACCACCTACTTTCCAGCACGTCACGGTCAGATCTGACCAATTAGCCTGAGAAACGGTCTGACCAGCCTCAAACTGGTTAAACTGGCTGAGCTGGCTGACCAGTGTAGCTCTGGAGCAGGGCAGGGTGCGTTTCCCTTTCCCACCAGCGTCGCCTACCTGACCAAGCTTTTTGACCACCATGCTCACACTAGGCCACCAGTATGACCAGTCTGACGACCAGCTTGGTCAGGCAACGCCGGTAGACCAGACAAACCGTCAAACCCCTGAAGAAAATGTCAGCTGTGTTTATGTTTGATGGTCAGCTGGGTTCGCTGAGTCTACCAGCACAAGAAATTAACCTGACCAGTATGAGCAAGGTCACTGACCAGTATGACAACCAGCTTGGTCAGGCTGGTCACACAGCTAAACCATCAAACCCTATACACACCCTACACTGACCAGCAGCTGACCTAACCAGTCTGGTTCACCAGTATAGAGGACATCTACGGCCTGGATGACCATCAGCCACCAGCTCAGACCATCCGGATCCCACATAGTGGGGGGGGGGTGATCTGGCAGGGGGGCAGAAGAGAGAGAGGAGACAGGGGAGAGAGAATAGAGAGAGAGAGAGAGAGAGAGAGAGAGAGCGAGCGAGCAAGAGCGCGAGAGAGAGAGCGAGCGAGCAAGAGCGCGAGAGAGAGAGATATTGTACACACAGATGGCTGCTGAATTGTGATTGGTGGAGAAAAATGAAGCTTGTTGCTATGGGGACAAACACTGGCTGCTCCACTGAGAGGGGGACACTACTAAGGCACATGCAAGCACACACACACACACACACACACACACACACACACACACACACACACTGCAGTCATATTCACTACTGTCACACTTCATTCACAGAAACACACACACACACACACACACTGATTACACAGCATGCAAGTCAGTGTGTGTGTGTGTGTGTGTGTGTTTGCTTGCATGTGCCTTGCTAGTCTCAGTGGAGCAGCCAGTGTTTATAAAACTACAGAGAGTTTTATACAGAAGCAAACTGGGTTCTAGTACTATCTAGAACCCATGTGCCTGTGGACTGAACTGCGGAGCTGGGCCGCCCCGCTCTGTGCAGCTGTGGTGTAAACGTCAGCAGAGCGTGCAGCAACACCCCCCCCCCCCCCCTCTGATGGGCGGTACGGTATTACAGCAGGCCAGAGCGTGACACACACTCCAATAATGTAGGTCATGGTTTCGCTTGCTGTCCTTCACACCCTGCAGTCACACACTCCGCTCACACACACACACACACACACACACACTTACTTCAGAGAACACAGATCCAGCATCACATCTCCTCACCTTCAGGTACTTTCCCAACACTCCCTCAGCGGGCTTAGCTGGGAGTCTAGGACTAGTCTGTACGTGGGAGCGAGCGGCCACTCAATTTTACACCTACCCCAAGCAGTAGTGTACAAAAACCGGCGACAACCAAAATGTGGCTCGTTCGGAGCGCCTCAGGGACACTCCGGGCCAGAGCGCTGCTGCTGCTGCTACTGCACTATGGAGGTTTGGTGGTGGAGCTGCAGGTGGAGAACCTCTCTCCAGAACTGCTGCTGTGTAACGCTGCAGAACCCATAGAGTCATATTAGTGTAGAATCCTGTAGTGTTACTCTACCACCTCCGCCCACATGCTGCTCCACCTTCAGATCAAGCTTCTGCAGCTCTCACACTGTCCAGAAATGCACGTGTACAGCTGACCATGAGGGGGCGCTCCAGCTCCAGCGCAGAACCGGCAGCACCGTACCTTCAGAGCGTCGGAGCGTCCTCCTGGGCTTTTCACCAAACCTCAAACTGAAAGTGAAAGTGTGGAGCTCTCAGGAAGTCTCCGGAACAGGGAGGGACTGTCCTGCTTACACCTACAGCCTCAGCCCTCAAAACACCACCTCCTCTTTACCTCAGAATCAGGAACAGGAAGTGTGTGAGAGTGTGTGAGAGTGTGTGTGTGTGTGTGTGTGTGTGTGTGCGCTACTCGTTAGCCTTTATTAGCTTGTGGTTAGTGCATTTCCTGCTGGAAAACAACCAGGCCAGCTCAAACTGGTTAAACTGGTTGATGAGCTTAGCTGCTAATCCTGCATGACAAAAACAAGCTTTCTACTAGATTGTGGAGCTGGAGCATTGCTGTGAGCATTTGATTGTAATCACTGACAAGAGCGTTAGTGAGGTCAGGATGTTGGATAGATGATAACACCCCCCCCCCCCATCATCCCCAACTCTCCAACTCATCCCAATCAAAATTACTGGATGGAGCTCCTCCACCATCACTCCAGAGAACACAGCTCCTCCACTGCTCCACAGCTCCTCAATGCTGGGGGGCTTTATACCCCTCTAGCCCACGCCTGGCATTATTAGGCAGCATGGAGCCACTAGGGTCATGATGTTGATCTGCTCCAGAGAGTCCTATTCTATTGGCAGTACTTCTTCTCTACAGAGACTAGACAAGCTGTGTGTGCATTTGCACATCTGTGTCAGCAATGGGTGCAGCTTACAGTAGCTGAATGCATTCATTAGAAGGGGTGTCCACAAACATTTTGACATATATATAGCATAGTTAGCAACACTAGCCCCAGTGATGCTAGGATACTGGCGTTTGCAGGTGTGCAGCGCTGTCGGGAAGCTGCAGGTGAAGGCATGCCGCTCATCAGGTTCTAGTGTAAGCCTGACTAACTGGCTCCAACTGGTTTCAGTGGTTACAGACTTCAATTCAAAGGTGGAGGCTGATCTTTCAGCCAGCGCCTCGCCTGGACCTTGTTTACTGAATGTTTTCATGGTTAGTCTGACTCCACTGTCCCGCCGCTCAGCACAGATCTACGGAATAATGGGCAGTAAAGGTGTGTGGTGGTGTTCACGGTCGGAGATGTTGAGTGAAGGTCTAACAGATGGTCTAGATCAGACTGACGATGTGTGTAAAGAGCAGAACGGTTCCCAGCTCCGCTCTCTTAATGATGATCCCACGGTCCTCCTGAACTCAGCAGCCATCAGAAGCTGTGGGGACGTCAGAATCTGTGTGCGGTTGGTGAGTGAGGCCCAATGAAGAGGGTCTTTAGGAAAATCTTCAAATGAATGAAGAGCAGCGAGCTCTTCTGGAGAACAGTGTTTAAGAACATTCCTACGAACTTTCCTTCCTCTTACGATTCCTCACAAGTTGTGAATTCAAGCCCAGCTGCACTGCTTCCACCACACACATACACACACACACACACACACACACACACACACACACACACACACACACCTGCAAGTAGGCCACCTGAATACTGAACACTTGCAGCTTAGTCTTTCTGAAGAAGACCAACCGAAGAGCACCAGAGTGCTTCATAACGCAGGCCAGTTCACTTCAGCCTGAGCTGTGTTTACAGAGCCTGCACTACGGGCCAGCATGGCCCAGCATGGCCCAGCATGGCCCAGCATGGCCCAGCATGGCCCAGCATGCCCCAGCATGCCCCAGCATGGCCCAGCATGCCATGGCCATGCCCAGGGCTGCCATTGCTCTGAGGTTCTGAGACGGGCTCTCTCACCCAGCGGCTCTGATACAGAAACATCACAGCAGATTATCAGAAGGTCCAGATCAGGAGATTATGGGGACTTTCTCACTCACACACACACACACACACACACACACACACACGAAAACGCATACAATATGATTTTCTATTTCCTAAAAAGGACAGAAAAAAGCTCAGTTTGAGGGACGTGAGCTGCTGGCAGCAATAACTGTTCTTTATGTATTTTTATTTTATTTAAAATCACTACTAACACTTTATAAACACCAGAAGTGTTTCTCCATTTTTTAAACAATCCTGCTGAGACCAGGAGAGCATGACTGGTGCACGTCAGTGCGAAGAGAAGGGGACTCTTTAAAGCTGTCCGTATTAAACAATTCAGACGTCCTAAAAAATAAATCAACTAAAATTACTTCTGAATTAAAAACTGCAGGGAAAAGTGTGTTTTTGTGTGAAAAATGATGATTGCTCCACTCTGAATGAATTTGACTTTCTAGGAAAAATTGATCATCAAAAAGGATAAAACTGCCACCTAAAACCAACAGAACAGAAAATATAGACATTATTAACCCTCTACCCTCATCTGGCCCTGAGTGAGAGCATCGAGCTCCTGTAAAGTGCAGGAAATGGGTTTATTAACCCGAGGCTCCGTCCTGAGGGCTATAAACGTGTCTCAAGAGATGAGCACTCTGCAGCTGTGCTGAGGGGACACTTCTGCTCACTACACACACTCAGCACCAAAGATGCCTAATCCAGGTCCAGGAGGTTAAAATCCGCCCCAGGATTTTGTTCTGGCCGGATGTATGTATATATATATGTATTTATGGATGTATGTATATATATGTATTTATGGATATATGTATATATATATACGTATTTATGGATGTATGTATATATATATGTATTTATGGATGTATGTATATATATATATATATATATATATATATATGTATTTATGGATGTATGTATATATATACACGTATTTATGGATGTATGTATATATATACACGTATTTATGGATGTATGTATATATATATATACGTATTTATGGATGTATGTATATATATATATACGTATTTATGGATGTATGTATATATATATATACGTATTTATGGATGTATGTATTTATGGATGTATGTATATATATATATATATATATATATATATATATATATATATATATATATGTATTTATGGATGTATGTATGTATTTATGGATATATGTATATATATATGTATTTATGGATGTATGTATATATATATATATATATATATATATATATATATATATATATGTATTTATGGATGTATGTATATATATATATATATGTATTTATGGATGTATGTATGTATGTATGTATGTATGGATAGCCGGATGTATGTATGTATGGCTGGATGGATGTATGGATAGCCGGATGTATGGATAGCCGGATGGATGGATAGCCGGATGTATGGACAGCCGGATGTATGGACAGCCGGATGTATGGATAGCCGGATGTATGCATGGCTGTGCTGATTTTCCTTTCTGGACCTGGACTCCAGCTGTGCTCAGTAGGCCATGTGCACACAGTAGTGGTGCAGTAGATGAATAAATAATGGCTCTCAGTCTGTCCATATAAAGGATCAATACCGGCCACCGTACCCCATGACTCAGCAACACACACTCCCTCCTCCTCCAACACACACACACACACACACACACACACACACACACACACACCAGGAAGTCCAGCGCTATCCCACAGATAAGCTCTGCACACAGCGGTGTCTGATCTGACCGAATCGATCAGGGATTGATTTTTACTGAAGTTTGCTAAAGTACCTTCATGGCTTTACTATCACTTCCGTCTTTTCTGACGTCACGTCCCATTTCCGTCTCTTTAGAGTCAGACTAAGTGGGTATGTCCCGATCAAATCCACTGGAGTCCGATCCAGGCGTATTTTAATGGATATTGGCCTGATCCAGTTCCGATCCTTTGTTTTTACTGCTGTGTTCTAGCAATGCGCCGTCAGACCCTCCAGCTCACAGCAGTGAGGAGCGTTCTAAAGGTAACGGAACCCTTTGGAGTCTGCATTAGAGCACTTAGATCAGATTGTATCAGTCGATACTCAGCATTAGAGCACTTAGATCAGATTGTATCAGTCGATACTCAGCATTAGAGCACTTAGATCAGATTGTATCAGTCGATACTCAGCATTAAGTCACTTAGATCAGATTGTATCAGTCGATACTCAGCATTAAGTCACTTAGATCAGATTGTATCAGTCGATACTCAGCATTAGAGCACTTAGATCAGATTGTATCAGTCGATACTCAGCATTAGAGCACTCAGATTAGATTGTATCAGTCGATACTCAACATTAGAGCACTCAGATCGGATTGTATCAGTCGATACTCAGCATTAAGTCACTCAGATCGGATTGTATCAGTCGATACTCAGCATTAAGTCACTCAGATCGGATTGTATCAGTCGATACTCAGCATTAAGTCACTCAGATCGGATTGTATCAGTCGATACTCAGCATTAAAGCACTCAGATCGGATTGTATCGGTCAATACTCAGCATTAAAGCACTCAGATCGGATTGTATCGGTCAATACTCAGCATTAAAGCACTCAGATCAGATTGTATCGGTCGATACTCAGCATTAAGTCACTCAGATCAGATTGTATCGGTCGATACTCAGCATTAAGTCACTCAGATCAGATTGTATCAGTCGATACTCAGCATTAAGTCACTTAGATCAGATTGTATCAGTCGATACTCAGCATTAAGTCACTCAGATCAGATTGTATCAGTCGATACTCAGCATTAAGTCACTCAGATCAGATTGTATCAGTCGATACTCAGCATTAAGTCACTCAGATCAGATTGTATCAGTCGATACTCAGCATTAAGTCACTCAGATCAGATTGTATCAGTCAATACTCAGCATTAAGTCACTCAGATCAGATTGTATCAGTCAATACTCAGCATTAAGTCACTCAGATCAGATTGTATCAGTCGATACTCAGCATTAAAGCACTCAGATCGGATTGTATCAGTCGATACTCAGCATTAAAGTACTTAGATCAGATTGTATCAGTCGATACTCAGCATTAAGTCACTCAGATCAGATTGTATCAGTCGATACTCAGCATTAAGTCACTTAGATCAGATTGTATCAGTCGATACTCAGCATTAAGTCACTTAGATCAGATTGTATCAGTCGATACTCAGCATTAAGTCACTTAGATCGGATTGTATCAGTCGATACTCAGCATTAAGTCACTTAGATCGGATTGTATCAGTCGATACTCAGCATTAAGTCACTTAGATCAGATTGTATCAGTCGATACTCAGCATTAAAGCACTTAGATCAGATTGTATCAGTCGATACTCAGCATTAAGTCACTCAGATCAGATTGTATCAGTCGATACTCAGCATTAAGTCACTTAGATCAGATTGTATCAGTCGGTACTCAGCATTAAGTCACTCAGATCAGATTGTATCAGTCGGTACTCAGCGCTACAGTATGGTTCGGTTCTCAGTAGGGTTCTCAGTTCTGCACAGCTGCAGTGCGTGACTGTTACCTGCGCTCTCTGTGTGCTATGGGATGTTGTTGCCGGGTGATGAAGGTGCTCCCCCACACTGGGCTGCTGTGGCTGTTCCTCATCCAGCCCACCGGGGGCGCCGGAGTGTACGCAGCGCTGCTGAAGCCGTGCTCCGACTCAGTCTCCGTCGCCAACGACGACGCCGAACTGCCCATCGCCACCACGACCGTAACCGCGGGAAACCACACACACTCTCACACGACCTATGGTCAAGTGTTCTCAAACCTCTCCTCAAAGAGTCCAGTTCTAGAGTTCTCCATGTCATACACACATCGCTCACACTCTCACACACACTCACACACACTCACACACACTCTCACACACTCTCACACACTCTCACACACACACTCGCGCTACAGAGCCGGCGTCTGCAGCATAGCTTCCACTGAGCCCCTCAGACAGCTGGAGTGACACAAACAACAGCGCTGAGTGTGTGAGAGACAGCCGCTCTGCTAGAGAGTGTGTGTGAAGCGGCCACTCCAGGGTGAGAGAGAAAAGAGTGTGTGTGTGTGTGGTGACTCTTTGTACTACAGAGCGAGACTGTGTGTGTGTGTGTGTGTGTGTGTATCTAAGGGACGGTCACTCTACAAAAAGGTGTACATGTGTGAGACAAGAGATTATCACTCCTCTAGAGAGTGCCTATGTGAGCGCTCACTCCGCTAGAGAGTGCCTATGTGAGCGCTCACTCCGCTAGAGAGTGCCTATGTGAGCGCTCACTCCTCTAGAGTGTGCCTATGTGAGCGCTCACTCCGCTAGAGAGTGCCTATGTGAGCGCTCACTCCGCTAGAGAGTGCCTATGTGAGCGCTCACTCCGCTAGAGAGTGCCTATGTGAGCGCTCACTCCGCTAGAGAGTGCCTATGTGAGCGCTCACTCCGCTAGAGAGTGCCTGTGTGAAATGTTCACTATAAAGAGTGCAAGACAGCCAACTTGCTAAAGTGTGTGAGACGGTCACTTCTCTGAAGAGTGCGTATCTGTGAGTTGGACACGCCACAAAAGTGTGTTCACTCTTCTTAAGAGTGTACAAGTGTGAGACCGTCACTCTCCTAGGGTACACACGTTAGACTGTCACTCCTGTAAAGAGTGTGTGAGGCGACCCTGTGTATGTGAGATGGTCACTCTTATGGTGTGTATGTGCGCTCACTCCTCGAAAGAGTGTGCAAGTGTGTCAGGGTCACACTCCTAGAGTGCGTATGTGAGACGGTCACTCCCGTAAGGATGTTGTGTGGTGTGAGATGATCCCTGCACTAGTGTGTGTGTGTGTGTGTGTGTGTGTGAGAGAGATGGTCACTCCTCTGTCCACTCCAGTCCACTTCCTCTCCTCAGAAGGGACGTTCTCCCAGAATTCCGTGCAGCAGATGACGCTTCCTCTCTGGCCCACTTTCGCGCTCTGAACTAGCCTCGGATCTCCTCGCACGCGCTGCCCCCCTCACCCTCCGTCTCTCTCTCGCGCAGCGTTCGAGGCGCCGGTCTGCGCGAGCCTCGTCTCGGTGCTGCAGCTGCTGTGGGGATTAGCCACTGTGCGCGCGCGCGAGTGTGTGTGTGTTTAGCATTAGCCTCCGTTAGCACTGCAGGGAGAAGAAGAAGCCCCCGCGCGCTCCTCTTGGAAAAAAACAAAAAACAAAACAGTCTCGTGCAGCTCCGCTCTCGCGCTGCGCTCGAGCCGCTCGCAGGGTCAGGTTAACGGGAGCCCTCCCCCCGGCGCGCGCAAGAGCAGTTGTATCCCCCGAGACTCCGGCAGGCGGAGATGCCGCTGATCCTCCGTCGCGAGCCTCAGCCAGAAACGAGTCCTGCATTCGGGTCTCGCGCACGAGTGTGTGCGTGTGTGTGTGTGTGAGGGGGAGAGAGAGAGGGTTTCACCCCTTGTTCTCTATAAGGTCTCTCTCCCTGCCTCCCTCTCTCTCTCGCGCGCGCGCGCTCTCGGATCAGATGCTGCTCTGCTTTCGCGAGGATTACTGCGAGTCAGCAGCACGCATGCGCACCAACTCGAGCTCGCAGCCAGCGGAGAACAGGGCTCTGTTCAAGAAACCTCTGACACTGACACACACACACACACACACACACACACACACACAGCTCAAGTGAACCGCTGCTGCTGCTTTAAAGAGGCTGTGTGACCAGAGGAGCGTCCACACACACACAGGTTTGTTTTTATGCAGAGTCAGGACTGGACCTCTATATGTAACAATATATCCCATATTTAATATATGTAATTATCTATATGCAACATGTAATGCCCCATATGGGTTATAAAAGCATCTATAAATAATAATAATGTCCAATGTGTATCATATATTTTTATAATACACCATCATATAACACCAGAGCATTATAGAGCGCCCCCTACGCTTCCTGTAGTGTATTACAGTCTGTCAGAATGAGCGTGTGGATCATATGATCATTATAGAGCATTATAGAGCGCCCCCTACACTTCCTGTACTGTATTACAGTCTGTCAGAATGAGCGTGTGGATCATATGAACATTATAGAGCATTATAGAGCGCCCCCTACGCTTCCTGTAGTGTATTACAGTCTGTCAGAATGAGCGTGTGGATCATATGATCATTATAGAGCATTATAGAGCGCCCCCTACGCTTCCTGTAGTGTATTACAGTCTGTCAGAATGAGCGTGTGGATCATATGATCATTATAGAGCATTATAGAGCGCCCCCTACGCTTCCTGTAGTGTATTACAGTCTGTCAGAATGAGCGTGTGGATCATATGATCATTATAGAGCATTATAGAGCGCCCCCTACGCTTCCTGTAGTGTATTACAGTCTGTCAGAATGAGCGTGTGGATCATATGAACATTATAGAGCATTATAGAGCGCCCCCTACGCTTCCTGTAGTGTATTACAGTCTGTCAGAATGAGCGTGTGGATCATATGAACATTATAGAGCATTATAGAGCGCCCCCTACGCTTCCTGTAGTGTATTACAGTCTGTCAGAATGAGCGTGTGGATCATATGATCATTATAGAGCATTATAGAGCGCCCCCTATGCTTCCTGTAGTGTATTACAGTCTGTCAGAGTGAGCGTGTGAATCATATGATCATTATAGAGCATTATAGAGCGCCCCCTATGCTTCCTGTAGTGTATTACAGTCTGTCAGAGTGAGCGTGTGGATCATATGATCATTATAGAGCATTATAGAGCGCCCCCTACGCTTCCTGTAGTGTATTACAGTCTGTCAGAGTGAGCGTGTGGATCATATGATCATTATAGAGCATTATAGAGCGCCCCCTACGCTTCCTGTAGTGTATTACAGTCTGTCAGAATGAGCGTGTGGATCATATGAACATTATAGAGCATTATAGAGCGCCCCCTACGCTTCCTGTAGTGTATTACAGTCTGTCAGAATGAGCGTGTGGATCATATGAACATTATAGAGCATTATAGAGCGCCCCCTACGCTTCCTGTAGTGTATTACAGTCTGTCAGAATGAGCGTGTGGATCATATGATCATAATAGAGCATTATAGAGCGCCCCCTACGCTTCCTGTAGTGTATTACAGTCTGTCAGAATGAGCGTGTGGATCATATGAACATTATAGAGCATTATAGAGCGCCCCCTACACTTCCTGTAGTGTATTACAGTCTGTCAGAATGAGCGTGTGGATCATATGATCATTATAGAGCATTATAGAGCGCCCCCTACTCTTCCTGTAGTGTATTACAGTCTGTCAGAATGAGCGTGTGGATCATATGAACATTATAGAGTATTATAGAGCGCCCCCTACGCTTCCTGTAGTGTATTACAGTCTGTCAGAATGAGCGTGTGGATCATATGATCATTATAGAGCATTATAGAGCGCCCCCTACGCTTCCTGTAGTGTATTACAGTCTGTCAGAATGAGCGTGTGGATCATATGGCACTAAAACTCTCTCATAAGTATAATGCGAGACGGCAGCATGTGACTACTGCCCCCCCCCACCACACACACACACTATCCAGTAATGCTTCGAGGAAAGTGAACCATACTGACCAGTCTGACTAGAACACACACACACACACACACATACACACACACACACACACACACACCTGCTGTGTAAAGGCCAGCTGTTGTGTGTTCTATAGGGGCTCAGTCTTCATCTCTTTTTTCTGACTCATATCTGTAGCAGGTGCTGCTAATTAACAGGTGACACTGAGAGAGTGAGAGAGAGAGACAGAGAGAGAGAGGGAGAGAGAGAGAGAGAGAGAGACAGAGAGAGAGAGAGAGAGAGAGAGAGAGAGAGAGAGAGAGAGAGAGTGAGAGAGAGAGGGCCGAGCTCTCAGGTACATGGTTTCAGACGCTAATTAGCTTGCTGGAGCTATCTCTGGCTCACAGTCATCGTTAGGGAAGATCAGCTGACTCCTCGAACCTCGTCCCAACACTCAGCAGCCGTGAGCTCCTCTGAGCAGCTGCTGAGCTCTCTGAACATCACCCTAACTGCTGCTCCACAGAGCAGGAGGAGACTAGAGGAGACAGCAGAGTGTTCTCAGGAGCCGGTTCCTCAGTTCCTCATGGAGGGAAGAAATGACCGTTAACAGGAACGCTGGAGGACAAGCTGAGGTCTGGAAGACCAAGAGAACCTTCAGAGAGAGCTGCTGGCAGGACTGATAGAAGCTCCATCAGAACCCCTGTCTGACTGAAGAAGAGCTTCAGGAAGGTTGGTCAGACTCTGGAGGGGTGGAGCTCTGTTCTACTGAGACTGATCTCATCTTCATGGAGGAGTCCTCAGACGAAACCTTCTCCTGCCTCCTCACCAGAAAGCATTCAGAATCAGAAGGATATAGATCAGTGAATATCTGTGGACCTTCTGCAGGAACAGTGAAGTATTGACCACACAGGGTACCCAAACTTTTGCTTCAGGTCCTTTTCCTTCATTAAAGCCCTCATTTTCCGCTCTACCAGACTGACCAGGGGTGACCAAACTTTTGCATGCCACTAAAACTCTTCTCATATGCATAATGACTGACAGCAGCATGTGACGACTGTGCCCCCACCACACACACACACACACACACACACACACACACACACACACACACGCTATTATCCAGTATCACCTGTTACTCAGCAACATCTGCTATGAACACTAGCCAGAGAGAGAAATGCAGATCAACAGAAGTGTGTGTGTGTGTGTGTGTGTGTGTGTGTGTGTGTGTGTACATAGTTGAGATACTACACAGATCAGCATTACAGTACTCAGATCGGATCAGTAGGATTGGGTGGGAATGTCTCCACCTACCCTCATACACAGACCTCAGTTAATGAACTCAGACCGTAACACACACACTCAGACCGTCAGACTAACACACACACACACTCAGACCGTAACACACACACACTCAGACCGTCAGACTAACACACACACACACTCAGACCGTAACACACACACTCAGACCGTCAGACTAACACACACACTCAGACCGTAACACACACACACACTCAGACCGTAACACACACACTCAGACCGTCAGACTAACACACACACACACTCAGACCGTAACACACACACTCAGACCGTCAGACTAACACACACACACACTCAGACCGTAACACACACACTCAGACCGTCAGACTAACACACACACACACTCAGACCGTAACACACACACTCAGACCGTCAGACTAACACACACACACACTCAGACCGTCAGACTAACACACACACACTCAGACCGTCAGACTAACACACACACACACTCAGACCGTCAGACTAACACACACACACACTCAGACCGTCAGACTAACACACACACTCAGACCGTCAGACTAACACACACACAATCAGACTGTAGTAACACACACACTCAGACCGTCAGACTGTAACACACACAATTAGACTGTAGTAACACACACTCAGACCGTCAGACTAACACACACACAATCAGACTGTAACACACACAAACACACACTCAGACCGTCAGACTAACACACACTCAGACCGTCAGACTAACACACACACTCAGACCGTCAGACTGTAGTAACACACATTCAGATCGTCAGACTAACACACACAATTAGACTGTAGTAACACACACACACTCAGACCGTCAGACTAACACACACACTCAGACTGTAGTAACACACACACACAGACCGTCAGACTAACACACACATTCAGACCGTAATACACACACTCAGACCGTCAGACTGTAACACACACACTCAGACTAACACACACTCTCAGACTGTAACACACACACACACACACACTCTCAGACTAACACACACACACACACTCTCAGACTAACACACACACACACTCTCAGACTGTAACACACACACTCAGACCGTCAGACTGTAACACACACACTCAGACCGTCAGACTGTAACACACACACTCTCAGACTGTAACACACACACACACACACTCTCAGACTAACACACAATCAGACTGTAACACACACACAATCAGACTGTAACACACACACAATCAGACTGTAACACACACTCTCAGACTGTAACACACACACTCTCAGACTGTAACACACACACTCTCAGACTGTAACACACACACAGTGAGAGTGTAACACACACACACTCAGCCTGTAACACACACACACAATCAGGCTGTAACACACACAGTGAGAGTGTAACACACACACACACACTCAGACTGTAACACACACACACACTCAGACTAACACAAACACTCAGACTGTGTGTGTGTGTACATAGTTGAGATACTACACAGATCAGCATTACAGTACTCAGATCGGATCAGTAGGATTGGGTGGGAATGTCTCCACCTACCCTCATACACAGACCTCAGTTAATGAACTCAGACCGTAACACACACACTCAGACCGTCAGACTAACACACACACACACTCAGACCGTAACACACACACACTCAGACCGTCAGACTAACACACACACACACTCAGACCGTCAGATTAACACACACACACACACTCAGACCGTAACACACACACTCAGACCGTCAGACTAACACACACACACACTCAGACCGTAACACACACACTCAGACCGTCAGACTAACACACACACACACACTCAGACCGTAACACACACACTCAGACCGTCAGACTAACACACACACTCAGACCGTCAGACTAACACACACACACACTCAGACCGTAACACACACACTCAGACCGTCAGACTAACACACACACACACTCAGACCGTAACACACACACTCAGACCGTCAGACTAACACACACACACACTCAGACCGTAACACACACACTCAGACCGTCAGACTAACACACACACACACTCAGACCGTCAGACTAACACACACACACTCAGACCGTCAGACTAACACACACACACACTCAGACCGTCAGACTAACACACACACACACTCAGACCGTCAGACTAACACACACACACACACTCAGACCGTCAGACTAACACACACACTCAGACCGTCAGACTAACACACACACAATCAGACTGTAGTAACACACACACTCAGACCGTCAGACTGTAACACACACAATTAGACTGTAGTAACACACACTCAGACCGTCAGACTAACACACACACAATCAGACTGTAACACACACAAACACACACTCAGACCGTCAGACTAACACACACTCAGACCGTCAGACTAACACACACACTCAGACCGTCAGACTGTAGTAACACACATTCAGATCGTCAGACTAACACACACAATTAGACTGTAGTAACACACACACACTCAGACCGTCAGACTAACACACACACTCAGACTGTAGTAACACACACACACAGACCGTCAGACTAACACACACATTCAGACCGTAATACACACACTCAGACCGTCAGACTGTAACACACACACTCAGACTAACACACACTCTCAGACTGTAACACACACACACACACACACTCTCAGACTGTAACACACACACACACTCTCAGACTAACACACACACACACTCTCAGACTGTAACACACACACTCAGACCGTCAGACTGTAACACACACACTCAGACCGTCAGACTGTAACACACACACTCTCAGACTGTAACACACACACACACACACACTCTCAGACTAACACACAATCAGACTGTAACACACACACAATCAGACTGTAACACACACTCTCAGACTGTAACACACACACTCTCAGACTGTAACACACACTCTCAGACTGTAACACACACACAGTGAGAGTGTAACACACACACACTCAGCCTGTAACACACACACACAATCAGGCTGTAACACACACAGTGAGAGTGTAACACACACACACACACTCAGACTGTAACACACACACACACTCAGACTAACACACACACTCAGACTGTAACACACACACACACACACACACTCACTGTAACACACACACACTCAGACTGTAACACACACACAGTGAGAGTGTAACACACAATCAGGCTGTAACACACACAGTGAGAGTGTAACACACACACACTCAGACTGTAACACACACACACACACTCAGACTAACACACACACTCAGACTGTAACACACACACACACACACACACACTCACTGTAACACACACACACTCAGACTGTAACACACACAGTGAGAGTGTAACACACAATTAGGCTGTAACACACACACAGTGAGAGTGTAACACACACACACACACTCAGACTGTAACACACACACTCACTGTAACACACACACACTCACTGTAACACACACACACACACTCAGACTGTAACACACACAGTGAGAGTGTAACACACACAGTGAGAGTGTAACACACACACACACACACACACACTCAGCCTGTAACACACACACACAATCAGGCTGTAACACACACACAGTTAGAGTGTAACACACACACACACTCAGACTGTAACACACACACACACACACACTGTAACACACACACACTCACTGTAACACACACACTCTCAGACTGTAACACACACACACTCTCAGACTGTAACACACACACTCAGACTGTAACACACACACACTCAGACTGTAACTAACACACTCTCAGACTGTAACACACACTCTCTCAGACTGTAACACGCAATCAGACTGTAACACACACACTCAGACTGTAACACACACACACACTCAGACTCTCAGACTGTAACACACACACTCAGACTGTAACACACACTCAGACTGTAACACACACACTCAGACTCTCAGACTGTAACACACACTCAGACTGTAACACACACACTCAGACTCTCAGACTGTAACACACTCTCAGACTGTAACACACACTCAGACTGTAACACACACACTCAGACTCTCAGACTGTAACACACTCTCAGACTGTAACACACACACTCAGACTCTCAGACTGTAACACACACACACACACTCAATCAGACTGTAACACACACTCTCAGACTGTAACACACACACACACACTCAATCAGACTGTAACACACACTCTCAGACTGTAACACACACTCTCAGACTGTAACACACACACAGTGAGAGTGTAACACACACACACTCAGCCTGTAACACACACACACAATCAGGCTGTAACACACACAGTGAGAGTGTAACACACACACACACACTCAGACTGTAACACACACACACACTCAGACTAACACACACACTCAGACTGTAACACACACACACACACACACTCACTGTAACACACACACACTCAGACTGTAACACACACACAGTGAGAGTGTAACACACACAATCAGGCTGTAACACACACAGTGAGAGTGTAACACACACACACTCAGACTGTAACACACACACACACACTCAGACTAACACACACACTCAGACTGTAACACACACACACACACACACACACTCACTGTAACACACACACACTCAGACTGTAACACACACACAGTGAGAGTGTAACACACACACACACACTCAGACTGTAACACACACACTCACTGTAACACACACACACACACTCAGACTGTAACACACACAGTGAGAGTGTAACACACACACACACACACACTCAGCCTGTAACACACACACAATCAGGCTGTAACACACACACAGTTAGAGTGTAACACACACACACTCTCAGACTGTAACACACACACTCAGACTGTAACACACACACACACTCAGACTGTAACTAACACACACTCTCAGACTGTAACACACACTCTCAGACTAACACACACTCTCAGACTGTAACACACACTCTCTCAGACTGTAACACGCAATCAGACTAACACACACACTCAGACTGTAACACACACACACACTCAGACTCTCAGACTGTAACACACACACTCAGACTGTAACACACACTCAGACTGTAACACACACACTCAGACTCTCAGACTGTAACACACACTCAGACTGTAACACACACACTCAGACTCTCAGACTGTAACACACTCTCAGACTAACACACACACACACTCAGGCTGTAACACACACACACACTCAGGCTGTAACACACACACACTCAGGCTGTAACACACACACACTCAGGCTGTAACACACACACACACACACTCAGACTGTAACACACACACACTCAGGCTGTAACACACACACACACACTCAGGCTGTAACACACACACACACACTCAGGCTGTAACACACACACTCTCATACTGTAACACACACACTCTCATACTGTAACACACTCTCAGACTGTAACACACACACAGTGAGAGTGTAAGTTCGGTGTGTAAATAAAGAAAAGGGTTGATTTCCGGTTCTGATATCGCGATACTGCTGCCCCTCCTCCTCCTCCTCCTCCTCCTCACACTCACACACACACACTCACACACACACACACACACACACAGAGAGGTGGTGTGGTGGACTGATATGACCGACAGCCCGCGCGCTCCTCTGTTCTTTATGGCGGTAAAGCTGCTGAACTTACCCGGATGAGGACTCCGTTGTCTCACTTGCTCCACGGACGGCTCTCCTCCTCTTCCTCTCCTCCTCCTCCTCCTCTTCCTCCTCCTGGAGAAAGACACACGCGCGCGCGCGCCGGCTAACTTTTCCAGCCGCGATCCAAAACGGCTAACTTCCTCCTACACGTCCTCGCGAGCCGCGCGCTCAAACAGGTCCTCATCTCGCCGCGCGCTCGGTTCTGTCCCAGTCCATGTCTGCGCGCGGGTTCGGCGGGTTCCACTTTAATCTGTCTGTGCTCTCGCGCTGTGTGTGTCGGCTCCGCGCGCTGATCTGAACACTGCTTTAATCTCACTCCTCACCTCAAACACCCCCAGCACGGAAGCACGAGCACACAGAGGGGCCGCGCTCCAATCCGCGCATCCACACTACACTAGTGCACTAGCTACTACACCCTGTACACTCTAATCTAATCTAATCTTATTCATACACAGTATAACCTGCAGTGAAATGCTTTTATGACAGTCTGCCCACATCAAAGCTATACAATAAAGATCTACATTTAAACTTAACTAAACCTTAACTTCATGAAGTAAAGTGCAAAAGTGCAAAAGAAAAAGAAAATAAAAAAGAAAATAAAAATAGAATAAGTTACATTTAAGTTAAATTTAAGTTAAAAAATAAAATATAAAAATATGAAAATATAGAAATATAAGCAAAAAAATACAAAATACAAATATACAAATATATATACAGAGATGAAATAGTGCGTGTCTGTGTGTGTGTGTGTGTGTGTGTGTATATATATATATGTACATATTTATCTGTATGTGAGTGTATGTGTGAGTTAAAAGAAATATTTTCATTATTGTCCGTAGTGTGTTTTCCGTGAGCCATGGTTGTGTATTGTAGTGAGTGAGGGTCCAGTTTGTGTATGTAGATACTTTGATTTAGTGTCCTAGTCCCTGTCCCCATTCAGGGCACGGATGGCTTGTGGAAAGAAGCTCCTCCTCATTCTCTCTGTGTTAGCCTTCAGGGTTCTTAAGCGTTTCCCCGAGGGCAACAGAGAGAACAGTCCATTGTTGGGATGACTGGGGTCCTTCACAATCTTCTTGGCCTTGGTCCAACACCGCTTCTTGTAGATGGACTGCAGGTCAGGAAACTCCATCCTAGTGATTCGCTCTGCTGAACGTCTCACTCGTCGTAGCGCTTGCCTGTCCTGCTTGGTGCTGTTCCCAAACCAGACTGTGATGTTCCCCGTGAGGATGCTCTCGATGGTGCGGCTGTTAGCCGGACCGCGCTAACCCCTCAGTAGTGTTGTTGGACGAGCCTGTTAGCCGGACCGCGCTAACCCCTCAGTGGTGATGTTGGACGAGCCTGTTAGCCGGACCGCGCTAACCCCTCAGTGGTGATGTTGGACGAGCCTGTTAGCCGGACCGCGCTAACCCCTCAGTAGTGATGTTGGACGAGCCTGTTAGCCGGGCCGCGCTAACCCCTCAGTAGTGATGTTGGACGAGCCTGTTAGCCGGACCGCGCTAACCCCTCAGTAGTGATGTTGGACGAGCCTGTTAGCCGGGCCGCGCTAACCCCTCAGTAGTGATGTTGGACGAGCCTGTTAGCCGGACTGCGCTAACCCCTCAGATTCAAGATGGCGCCGCTGACGACGGCCGCCATAACGACTGCTCTGACCACATCTAGCTTTTTCTTAGTTAAATTTAGTGTTTTTAGCTATTTTATTCAACCCTTTTCATCATGGCTCGTATTGTATACGACCGAGAGACTCTTCTTTCTGTTAATTTACAATTCACTCACCTTAAATCGCTGCTAACTCCGGATCCAAGCTGGCCGAGAGAAATCCTGAAGGAGGACAAAGGACGGGACGCCGAACTCCACAAGAAGCGACACCGAGGAAAGCGAGCCGGCGTCAGAGACAGACTGAGAGCCAGGGCACACAGGGCACCTCTGCCTAGTATTCTCCTAGCCAACGTCCAGTCTCTAGACAACAAACTCGACGACCTCCGGGCCAGAATCAAGTTCCAGAGAGACATTCGGGACTGCAACCTCCTCTGTTTCACCGAGACATGGCTGAACCCAGCGATACCGGACCACGCCAGCCAGCCGGCCGAGTTCTTCTTGGTACATCGCATGGACAGAACTGTGGAGTCGGGGAAGTCAAGAGGTGGTGGAGTATGTATCATGGTGAACAACAAGTGGTGCGACAGTGCTAATGTTGTGACCCTCGTACGCTCCTGCACACCAAACCTGGAGCTGCTCGCCCTAAAGTTTCGTCCCTTCTATCTTCCTCGGGAGTTCACCTCGGTCATCGTCTGTACAGTGTACATTCCACCCGATGTGCAGAAGGACACAGCGCTGTGTGAGCTTCACGACACACTCACACAGATCCAAACCCACCATAAGGACGCTGCACTCACTGTTGTTGGGGATTTTAACAACGCCAACCTCAAAAGTGTGGCAGCGAACTTTCACCAACACATCACCTGCCCCACCCGGGGCCACCGGACTTTAGATCACTGCTACACCACACACAAAGACAGCTACAAAGCGCAGTCAGTACCACCGTTTGGAAAGTCAGACCACGCCGCCATCTTTCTCCTACCAAAATATAAACAAAGGCTGAAGCAAGAGCTTCCGGTGGTGAGAGAGGTCGAGCGCTGGACGGACCAATCAGTGGCCACGCTGCAGGACGCTCTTGATGACGCGGACTGGGACATGTTCCGGCGCAGCTCCGATGACGTCAACATGTTTACGGAAGCGGTCGTGGGTTTTATCGGGAAAGTAGCGGACGACACCGTCCAGAAATCTACAATCAAAACATTTCCCAATCAGAAGCCCTGGGTGGATAAAAGCATCCGGGAGGCTCTGAATGCCCGCACTGCTGCCTACAACACGGGACTGATCAGCGGAGATATGCAGGAATACAAGTCTGCGTCATATGGAGTAAGGAAGGCGGTAAAGGAGGCGAAGCAGCGCTACGGGAGGAAACTAGAGTCCCAGTTCCAGCAAAACGACTCTAGGAGCCTGTGGCAGGGACTGAGAACAATAACGGACTATAGGAGCCCACCCTGTGGACTGGGAAGTGCAGACTTATCTCTGGCGAACGAGCTAAACACCTTTTATGCTCGCTTTGATGCTGCAGCCGGCAACGTTAACTACAGTGACACCGGCACAGCTGACATAGAGGAGCACGTCAGAGAACAAAGAGCCTTCACCATCACAGAGAGAGATGTACGGCGGGTGTTCAGAAGAGTGAATACCAGGAAGGCTGCGGGACCCGATGGCATCTGTGGTCGAGTCCTAAAAGCCTGTGCAGATCAGCTAGCCCCGGTATTCACGGACATCTTCAATCTCTCACTGACGCAGGGGATTGTTCCATCGTGCTTCAAACAGTCCATCATCGTTCCTGTCCCGAAGAAACCACAGCCAGCCTGCCTCAACGACTACCGCCCAGTCGCCCTCACATCAGTCGAGATGAAGTGCTTCGAGAAGCTGGTGAGAGACTTCATCACATCCACGCTGCCCGACACCCTGGACCCGTTTCAGTTTGCATACCGTCCAAACCGCTCCACAGATGATGCCATCGCTCACCTTCTCCACACATCGATGACACATCTGGATGCTGGGAGGGGTAATTATGTTAAAATGCTGTTTGTGGACTACAGTTCAGCATTTAACACTATTATTCCCTCAAGACTCACCACAAAGCTGGAAGATCTAGGTCTCCACCCATCCATCTGTGACTGGATCTCCAACTTCCTGACTAACAGACCACAAGCTGTTCGGGTAGGCAAGCATGTCTCACCCACCCTCACCCTCAGTACCGGAGCCCCTCAGGGCTGTGTCCTTAGCCCTCTGCTGTACTCGCTGTACACCTCAGACTGCAAAGCCACTTCCAGCTCCACCAACATCATTAAGTTTGCTGACGACACAGTTGTGGTGGGCCTGATCTCAGGAAATAACGAGAAGGCCTACCTGGAAGAGATTAGAACCCTGGAGAACTGGTGCCAGGATAATAATCTCCAGCTAAATGCCAGCAAAACGAAGGAGCTGATTGTGGACTTTAGCAGGAAACAGCAGAGGAGCTACCAACCCGTCCACATCAGTGGAACGGCGGTGGATAGGGTAGGAAGCTTCAAATACCTTGGAGTGACCATCTCTCAGGACCTGTCATGGAGTTGCCACATCAACACCATAACGAAGAAGGCTCGTCAGCGCCTATACCACCTGAGACGACTGAGGGACTTCAGACTGCCCTCCAAGGTACTACGATCCTTCTACTCCTGCACCATCGAGAGCATCCTCACGGGGAACATCACAGTCTGGTTTGGGAACAGCACCAAGCAGGACAGGCAAGCGCTACGACGAGTGAGACGTTCAGCAGAGCGAATCACTAGGATGGAGTTTCCTGACCTGCAGTCCATCTACAAGAAGCGGTGTTGGACCAAGGCCAAGAAGATTGTGAAGGACCCCAGTCATCCCAACAATGGACTGTTCTCTCTGTTGCCCTCGGGGAAACGCTTAAGTTAAGGTTTAGTTAAGTTTAAATGTAGATTTTTATTGTATAGCTTGATGTGGGCAGACTGTCATAAAAGCATTTCACTGCAAGTTATATTGTGTATAAATAAGATTAGATTAGATTTGACTTGATTTGATTTAGTGATGTTGGACGAGCCTGTTAGCCGGACCGCGCTAACCCCTCAGTAGTGATGTTGGACGAGCCTGTTAGCCGGACTGCGCTAACCCCTCAGTAGTGATGTTGGACGAGCTTGTTAGCCGGACTGCGCTAACCCCTCAGTAGTGATGTTGGACGAGCCTGTTAGCCGGGACACGCTAACCCCTCAGTAGTGATGTTGGACGAGCCTGTTAGCCGGACCGCGCTAACCCCTCAGTAGTGTTGTTGGACGAGCCTGTTAGCCGGACCGCGCTAACCCCTCAGTAGTGTTGTTGGACGAGCCTGTTAGCCGGACCGCGCTAACCCCTCAGTAGTGTTGTTGGACGAGCCTGTTAGCCGGACTGCGCTAACCCCTCAGTAGTGATGTTGGACGAGCCTGTTAGCCGGACCGCGCTAACTCCTCAGTAGTGTTGTTGGACGAGCCTGTTAGCCGGACCGCGCTAATCCCTCAGTAGTGATGTTGGACGAGCCTGTTAGCCGGACCGCGCTAACCCCTCAGTAGTGTTGTTGGACGAGCCTGTTAGCCGGACCGCGCTAACCCCTCAGTAGTGATGTTGGACGAGCCTGTTAGCCGGACCGCGCTAACCCCTCAGTAGTGTTGTTGGACGAGCCTGTTAGCCGGACCGCGCTAACCCCTCAGTAGTGATGTTGGACGAGCCTGTTAGCCGGACTGCGCTAACCCCTCAGTAGTGATGTTGGACGAGCCTGTTAGCCGGACCGCGCTAACCCCTCAGTAGTGTTGTTGGACGAGCCTGTTAGCCGGACCGCGCTAACCCCTCAGTAGTGATGTTGGACGAGCCTGTTAGCCGGACCGCGCTAACCCCTCAGTAGATGTTTGAGAAAACTGGGTGGTCCATAAAGATTCCATTTCAAACTGTGTGCAAAAGGTTCTGGCCCGGCGGCCCGGCAGTGGACAACAGGCCGAAGTCTCTGAGCTTTACAGTCTTAGTGTGAGAGAATGGAACGGGTTCAACAGCGCTGACGAAGCAGAAGCAGTTTAGCTCCACCCATTCAGCCTACAGCAGTTTAGCCCCACCCATTCAGCCTGCAGCAGTTTAACTCCACCCATTCAGCCTACAGCAGTTTAACTCCACCCATTCAGCCTGCAGCAGTTTAGCCCCACCCATTCAGCCTGCAGCAGTTTAGCCCCACCCATTCAGCCTGCAGCAGTTTAACTCCACCCATTCAGCCTGCAGCAGTTTAACTCCACCCATTAAGCCTACAGCAGTTTAGCTCCACCCATTCAGCCTACAGCAGTTTAACTCCACCCATTCAGCCTACAGCAGTTTAACTCCACCCATTCAGCCTGCAGCAGTTTAGCTCCACCCATTCAGCCTGCAGCAGTTTAGCAGTTTAGCCCCAGCCTCATTTACATACATTTATAGACCTCATTTACATCCTCATTTGCATATTTCAGTGACAGTAACAGAAGCCTTGTGTTTCTGGATGAGGGGGAGGTGGAAAAGCCATTGTGTGGAAATGAATTATGAATTTTATAAAAATCAAACAGATGAAAAGAAAAATGGAATATCTCAAATCTCATCTGAGAAATGATCATTATTATAATATAAATGTTCATACGGTCACTCCCTCTGTACCCTTTCCCCAAATCCTTAATAAATAAATAAATAAATAAATATTAGATAAATATAAATAGATAAATATATCACATATTTTGAAAACATTGGGAATAGCTACGCCAGGTTTGTTGTTGTTACTTTATTAATTAATTGTTTGTGGAAAATAACACCTTCATAAATAGTTAAACAATTAAGCAAAAAAACTATTTAAAACTTAATTAAATTTCCATCCTTTTATTTCTACAGTGTAGAATTTAACTAGTAACAATATTAATAATTAACACAATGCTTCTATTAGTACTAACGCAGCAGTATTGGTTCTAGATACAGTAATACTGATATTAGCATTGGAACTACTGCTAGAACTCTGCGCACTAGCTAGCTAAGCGCCCTACGTAGTCTCCTACTCTGCCGAATGAGACGCAGCCCGAAACCCCGCCGCTGTCTGCGCGAAGCACCGCGAGAACTGCCCGGCCTGCGCGACAACCCTTCGTAAACGGGTTTGGAGAATACGGAGCTGCGAGCCAGCGTCCCTCCTCCCACAGCTTCATCACACAGCTTCAGCTCTGCTCCTGGTTCCGATCCGGTTCTCAGGCGCCTGAATCGGACAGCTCGAGTTCGGAGTGTACAGTCAGCGCATTATCCCGTCCCTCATTTATTCAGTTGATCAGTTACTTCACTTCTCCTCAGAATTTCAGGTTCAGGAGTCCCCCATTGTTTCTGGAGTCGCTGTCCTGCAGCACCACCTAGCGGACACAGCGAGGAGGCGCAGCGGCTGGATTAACCACTAGACCCCTGTATTTTGCTTTTCAAAATAAAAGACCCTGTACGCGTGCATGTGTCTGATATGATTATACAATAATGAAATTATTCATCTTAAACAGATATATATATATAGTCTATAACAAATACATGAACGATAATAATAATAATAATAATGTTCCTCAGTAACTCTATATACATATTTATTAATAGCATGTTCTGGATATCTTTAATTATATTCATCCATCTTGTTACCTGTGTTACCTGTTATTAGTTAACTATGTAACTGTTATTTGATCAAATTTAATAAACCTGAATGTGGTAAATCTCTAAAATTGGTTATGTATAATAATATGTATGACTTTGCAGATAATTAGAATTGTCATGTACTAAATTACTAAATAAAGGTCTAGTTTACAGCGCTAACGACTCCTGAATGTTTCCTGGGTTAGTGATTAAAGGCAGAGCTGATAGTTTTCAGAGTTTTCCTAAATGTTTTCCACGTCAGATATATTTGGTGATTCCTAATTGACCTGGTTAATCAGACTCCGTCCTCCACATTTCCCCTCAGGCCTGCAGGGTGGGGATGGGTCGGTCCCGAGCGATCTGGCTCTGTTTCAGTTAGGGCTGCATGTAGTGGGTCATGTGATTGGCCCTCTGGCAGAGAAGTGCAGACCCAGTGAGCTGGTGGGAGACCAAGTGTTCAGGCCACCCACCCGTCTGACCCCTCAGAGAGAACCTTCTCCAGATCAGGGCAGATTATCAGAGACCCTGAAGGACGGGGTCCTCGTTTTTCTGCTGAATCTCACCTGGATGCAGCTTTTCTTCTTCTGCACAGGTGAATGTGTATTCTGTGCAGTGATGCTTTGTTGATGGCTTATTAGAGAGCTGGTTCTTTTGACTCGGCTCACTAAAAGGAGTCGATTCTTTCAGCTCTCAAGTCTTTTGTTTTTGTATTTGATATTTTATTTTTGTATCCATATAAATAATAAACATTTGATATCATACATACAGTATGTTTACATTAGTACTTCATTTTACACAAAACTTGATTAAAAAAGTCAAAGAGCTGAAAGAGTCGACTCCTTTTAGAGAGCCGAGTCAAAAGAACCAGCTCTCTAATAAGAGCTGGAATTGCCTTCAGTACTGCAGAGCCCTCCTCCTGCCCCCCTGCCCCCCTGCAGGAAGGGTCGGGCTGAAGCCTGTAGAAGCAGAGGAGATCAGACCAGTGCTGAGGGTCTAACCCGGTAAGACCACCACTAACACACCTGTACACACACTGAGCAGCAGATTAGAGAGTGTGTGTGTGTGTGTGTGTGTGTGAGAGAGAGTTTGTGTGCGTGTGTGTGTGTGTGTGTGTGTGTGTGTGTGAGTTTGTGTGTGCGTGTGTGTGTTAGGAAACCAGCACGGTGAGCAGGGTGAACAGGGGGGGGTGTGTTCAGTCTGCTGGGTTTAATTTGGGTGTAGTTTTTATTAGGTTTAGTGGATTAACAGACACCCTGTAGAGGAGTACTGTCAGATCTTTCAGCCTGAAGCGGGTCGGGTTCGGATAGGAAGGAAGGGTCGGGGTGGGTCGGGGTGGGTCGTGTTGTGCTGGACCCTCTAAAGGTCTGATCCACGGATAACGGTACGCTGGAGTCCAGCCAGCCCCCTTTACTCTCGATATTACGGTAAATGCACTGAACCTAAAAACTCGCCCTAAGAGCAGAGAGACAGTTAGACTGACTGACCAACAGAGTTCCTGTTCATAAACTGCAGGAAGAAACAGAACTGATGAAGCTGAATAAGTAATGTTATAAAGTGTCTTCTGATGTCTCATAGAGCTTTATAACCTTTATAAACACTTTATAAACACTTTATAACCCTTATAAACACTTTATAACCTTTATAAACACTTTATAAACACTTTATAACCTTTATAAACACTTTATAACCTTTATAAACACTTTATAAACACTTTATAACCTTTATAAAAACTTTATAAACACTTTATAAAAACTTTATAAACACTTTATAAACACTGTATAACCTTTATAAACACTTTATAACCTTTATAAACACTTTATAAACACTTTATAACCTTTATAAACACTTTATAACCTTTATAAACACATTATAAACACTTTATAACCTTTATAAACACTTTATAAACACTTTATAAACACTTTATAACCTTTACAAACACTTTATAAACACTTTATAACCTTTATAAACACTTTATAAACACTTTATAACCTTTATAAACACTTTATAACCTTTATAAACACTTTATAAACACTTTATAACCTTTACAAACACTTTATAAACACTTTATAACCTTTATAAACACTTTATAACCTTTATAAACACTTTATAACCTTTATAAACACTTTATAAACACTTTATAAACACTATAACCTTTATAAACACTTTATAACCTTTATAAACACATTATAAACACTTTATAACCTTTATAAACACTTTATAAACACTTTATAACCTTTACAAACACTTTATAAACACTTTATAACCTTTATAAACACTTTATAAACACTTTATAAACACTTTATAACCTTTATAAACACTTTATAAACACTTTATAACCTTTATAAACACTTTATAAACACTTTATAACCTTTATAAACACTTTATAAACACTTTATAAACACTGAGCTGAGTTTCCTGATTGTCAGAAATTCTCATAAAAAACAACAATTTCACCATCAAATCCTTGATCATCAGTGTAAATGAGGAGAAGTTGTACTGTATATGTAAATATTTAATAATTATGTAGAATAGTAATATAATAATAATTTGGGGACATTTCACCATATATTTAATATATATTAAAAAAATTCCAAACTGCAGTTCTATGTAATTCATGCATTTTTCTCATAATCTTCACACAGTGCTTCAACGGTTCCACCAACTTTACCCACACTTGAACACTTCATTATGCTACAGCTTCATATTATGATTAGACTGCTGATACTTTTTTAATTTCTCTGCTTTCCCACTTTTCCTATTTTTGTCTACCCTCTTATATGAAATATTTTTATAATATTACTGTATTTATTAATAATTGCTCTTTCAGTGTAACGGTGACCCTGAGATCTCAACTTTGTTCCACCCCATGTGCAGGCGATGCGATAATAACAATAAAGTCTCCTTGAATCCTCAAACATTTCAGAGAGGTGGTCCATGGCTATCACCAGTGCAAATTCAGGGATATTTCCCTGTATGTAATGTCATCCAGCTGCAAACCAGAACCAGACCAGTATAAGCTAAAACAGACCAGCTCAGACCAGTATGGAAGTTATGCTGATCTTTGCTGTTTGTCCAGCAGAGGGAGCTACAGAATGTTGATCAGTAGATCATCAGGTTCAGCTTCAGTGTGTATTAATTAATGGATGAACTCTTCACAGGAGTGAAGCTCTTGCTGTGTGTGTCTGGAGAGGAACTTTCCATGATGGACCTTCAGAACTCCAGCAGTGAAGGAGGAAACTCTGACCCAAGGTGAGAAACCTTTACTCAGAGCTTAGAATGATGGTAAATATAAATATAAATAAGGTTTAATGTTGTTTTGGTCAACAGAACCAGTTAAGATGATCCAGACGTGTTTAATAGCAGTGGTTCTCAACACTGGTCCAGGAGAACCTCCTGCTCTGTGTATTTTAGTGTTTACCCTGCTCCCAACACTCCTGATCCAGCTAATCAGATAATTAATAAGCCCTTAACGTTAAAGATGGTGTGTAAGAGCAGGAAGCAACTTAAATGTGTCTCCAGAAGCAGGGTTGGTCACCACTGTTTTATAGGACATAAAAAAGCACACATCCACATCTGAACCAGTCAGCTTCAGTGGAGGAGGAGGAGGAGCCTCTGACTCAAGGTAAACCACTCTGAGAATGAAGAATCTCAAATATAGCCCTGAACCCAATTCTATTGTGATGTAAATATCTAAAAAGAAAAATGTAGTTATTTAAGAGGTTCATTAATTAAATGTAAGATATGATGAAAATAAGCTGATTGAGCACAGCCAGACTTGAATGTAGGCAGTTCTTCTACATGTAAAACTTACTTATATTGAGGCTGACCATCCGAGTGATGTAGCACACTATGTCATGATCATAAAAAAGACACAGAAGAGCTGGAAAAATGAAAACCATGGAAATAAAAAATAATAAAAAGGCAGGTGGTGTTAATGTTATGGCTAAAGGGTAAACCATGTCTGATGCAAACAACGTTTAGAAGACCTTAGAAGATGTGTTATAGAGGCATCAGATGACATTTGATTAGGAATTAATACAGAAATCCAGATACATTTTTCAAAGGGCTCACTTAGCTATAGAAGTAGTTTAATAATGTTTGTATTTAATGTTTCCAGACCAGTCTCTCCAGTGTCCAGCTGTGTGTCTATGAAGAGTGACCAGTCCATGGAGAAACCTCCTACGCTAAGCAGGGGAGGAGTGTCCAGCTGTGTGTCTATGAAGAGTGACCAGTCCATGGAGAAACCTCCTACGTTAAGCAGGGGAGGAGTGTCCAGCTGTGTGTCTATGAAGAGTGACCAGTCCATGGAGAAACCTCCTACATTAAGCAGGGGAGGAGTGTCCAGCTGTGTGTCTATGAAGAGTGACCAGTCCATGGAGAAACCTCCTACGTTAAGCAGGGGAGGAGTGTCCAGCTGTGTGTCTATGAAGAGTGACCAGTCCATGGAGAAACCTCCTACGCTAAGCAGGGGAGGAGTGTCCAGCTGTGTGTCTATGAAGAGTGACCAGTCCATGGAGAAACCTCCTACATTAAGCAGGGGAGGAGTGTCCAGCTGTGTGTCTATGAAGAGTGACCAGTCCATGGAGAAACCTCCTACATTAAGCAGGGGAGGAGTGTCCAGCTGTGTGTCTATGAAGAGTGACCAGTCCATGGAGAAACCTCCTACATTAAGCAGGGGAGGAGTGCCCAGCTGTGTGTCTATGAAGAGTGACCAGTCCATGGAGAAACCTCCTACATTAAGCAGGGGAGGAGTGCCCAGCTGTGTGTCTATGAAGAGTGACCAGTCCATGGAGAAACCTCCTACATTAAGCAGGGGAGGAGTGTCCAGCTGTGTGTCTATGAAGAGTGACCAGTCCATGGAGAAACCTCCTACATTAAGCAGGGGAGGAGTGTCCAGCTGTGTGTCTATGAAGAGTGACCAGTCCATGGAGAAACCTCCTACATTGAGTAAGGAAAAAGCGTCCAGCTGTGTGTCTATGAAGAGTGACCAGTCCATGGAGAAACCTCCTACGTTAAGCAGGGGAGGAGTGTCCAGCTGTGTGTCTATGAAGAGTGACCAGTCCATGGAGAAACCTCCTACGTTAAGCAGGGGAGGAGTGTCCAGCTGTGTGTCTATGAAGAGTGACCAGTCCATGGAGAAACCTCCTACGTTAAGCAGGGGAGGAGTGTCCAGCTGTGTGTCTATGAAGAGTGACCAGTCCATGGAGAAACCTCCTACGTTAAGCAGGGGAGGAGTGTCCAGCTGTGTGTCTATGAAGAGTGACCAGTCCATGGAGAAACCTCCTACGTTAAGCAATGGACATCTGACCTCTGAGTAAGTTATTATCATGTAGTGTAACACTGATCAGTAATTAAGCGATAGTTGCTCTTGTTGCTTCAAACCCAGACTGAAGACCCTCCTCTTCTGAGAGTACTCAGGCGAAGAGAAGAGTACTATGGTCTTGACTTGTGTTTAGTAGAGTCTAAGATTAGAGGATCTGAATTTTAGTCTATTTAAACTAGCTGAGGTTCTTCTTCAGTAAACAGTGAAGCTCCTCTGTAAGTCGCTTTGGAGAAGAGCGTCTGATAAATTTCTTGTATGTAAATGTTAATTTAAAAAAAAGAACCGAACGGTTCTCAAACATAACATTAAGCCCCAAACACAGCATGCAAACCACAACAGAGTCAGGAATTATTATAGTTATTTGCTCCAATTGCTACTGCAAAGGGAACCAGTTGGGTTTAGCAATCACAGGCATTAGCAAATGAGACCAAAGAATATTAATTAGGGGTGTAACGGTACACAAAAGTCATGGTACGTCATGGGGTTTGGACCTTACAGCTCGGTACAGCGTGAAAAAACATTAGACTAACCAGGTTTCCTTTTAGGACATTTAAACAGACAGTCATGCAAATTAGTTTAGACTGTTGCTATTGGCGTACAGCACAGTTAATACAGTTAATACGGTCTGCAGTGCGTTCATTAAGCTGTAAAGTGTAAAAGTTAGCATGTTCAATGTGTTTGAGCACACATACCCTACAGCTGTCCAACAACACCTACATACCGTTCTTTCATTCAGTCCTCTATTATTTCCCAAGCTGAAATAAGATGTAAAAGTCAGAATTTAATCAAAGTCATTTTAATCAAAGCAGAACAGTGAGAGATAAAGAAGATAAAGGGGAGGCATGCTACAGTTACCATAGCAATGCATCTACATAACTACTACATTTCCCAAAATACCTTGCAAATACAATGGTACACAGGTTTTCAATGTTATTGGAGCAGAGCAACCTCCTCACCCCATTTTCAGGACCACTTTCTGAACATTTGTGACGTTCAGCCGTCTGGAGCAGTGTTATGTAGTTTGGTTCACTCATGGACTGTGAAAAGATTTTCATAAATTTGACAAGAAGTGTATTGATAATTATTGTAAATATAACATTACATTACATAAAATAAACATTACATGTTTAGTCAAATGTAAGTCAGTCAGTGGCAGTTTGGGCAGTTTATCATGTGTATTACTGTGTGGTATCTTTTAGGCAGCGCTCCACAAAAGCAGCTTGGTGCACACAGACACTGATGGAGGAAACTGCCGACCTGCAGCAGGATTCTTACCAACCAGTGGATGACATCCCGCTCACAATCTTGAAGAATCACAAATCCAGCATGAAGAACAAGTATGAGATCTTATGTGAGGGAATAAAAACTCCAGAGCACCAAACCCTCCTGAACAGGATTTACACTCAGCTCTACATCATAGAGGGAGAGAGTGACGGGGTGAATGAAGAACATGAGGTTTTACAGATGGAGAAAACATCCCACAAATACTTACAGGACTCTCCAATCAACTGCTCAGATATCTTTAAACCTCCACAAGGTCCTAAAGGAGGAGCAGAAGAAGGGGACGTTAGAGGTGTGAGGACTGAAGATGAAGAGCCAAAGGTCCAGAAGCTCAGAACAGTGCTGACTAAAGGCATTGCTGGGATTGGAAAAACTGTCTCTGTGCAGAAGTTCATTCTGGACTGGGCTGAAGGAAAAGCCAATCAGGATGTAGAGCTGATGTTTGTTCTTCCGTTCCGGGAGCTGAACCTGATTAAAGATGATCAGTACAGTCTTCATCAACTTCTGTGTGTCTTCCATCCTGAGCTCAAAGATCTGGAGCCAAAGATCTATGATGTGTGTAAAGCTGTGTTCATATTTGATGGTCTGGATGAAAGCAGAATTCCACTGAAGTTTGGAGAGTATGAGAAAGTGTCTGATGTAACCATGACATCATCAGTGAGTGTTTTGATCACAAACCTGATCAAAGGAGATCTGCTTCCCTCCGCCCTCATCTGGATCACCTCCCGACCAGCAGCAGCCAATCAGATCCCTCCTCAGTTCATCAACCGTGTGACAGAAATTGAGGGATTCAGCGACCCACAGAAGGAGGAGTACTTCAGGAAGAGGATCAGTGACCAAGACCAAGCCCAGAAGATCATCTCCCACATTAAGACAGCGAGGAGCCTCCACATCATGTGCCACATCCCCGTCTTCTGCTGGATCTCAGCCACTGTGCTTCAGAGAATCATGGAAGAAGACAGTGATCCAGAAATCCCTAAAACTCTGACTGGAATGTACTCCCACTTCCTGCTCACTCAGACCAGCATGAAGAAGGAGAAGTATGAGGAGGAAGAGGAGAGAGACCCACAGAAACTGCTGGAATCCAACAGAACCCAGCTTCTGAAACTGGCTGAACTGGCTTTCAAACAGCTGATGAAGGGCAATGTGATGTTCTATGAAGAGGACCTGAGAGAGAGCGGCATTGACGTCACTGAGGCCTCAGTGCATTCTGGGATCTTCACTGAGATCTTTAGGGAGGAGTGTGTGCTTTACCAGAGGAAGATTTACTGCTTTGTTCATCTGAGCTTTCAGGAGTTCCTGGCTGCTCTCTATGTGGTTTACTGCTACCAGAAGAAGAACATAGAGATGCTGGAGATGTTTAAACCTCAGAAAGGCTCGTGGTCTGAGAACATGGCAGTGGCAGAGCTGCTGTGTGCAGCTGTGGATAAAGCCATAAACAGTAAAAATGGACATCTGGATCTTTTCCTTCGTTTCCTGATGGGCATCGCACTGACATCCAATCAGAGAATCCTACAGGGTCTACTGACACCCACTCACACCAACTTAGAGAAAACCATAGAACACATCAAGAAATTATTAAAATATTTTTATGGTCTTTCAACTGAGAGAGCCATCAATCTGTTCCTCTGTCTGTCTGAAATAAATGAACAGTCTCTCTCCAGAGAGATTCAGGAGTATCTAAAATCAGAGAAAACCTCAGAAAAGCAGCTTCCTCCTGGACAGTGTTCAGCACTAGCCTATATGCTAATGTCCTCAGAGGAGGTTCTGGATGAACTGGACCTGAAGGAATTCAACCCTTCAGATGACGGTTATAGGAGACTGGTTCCAGCAGTGAGTGTCTGCAGAAAGGCCTTGTGAGTATTATATCTACATTAATTTAACACTGTGTTTTAGTTTATTTAAGGTTTTTTAATGCTTGTTACAGGTTGACACAGCTAGAGAATGTAGTCTCAGGGGTTCTGAACCTGCTGGTTGTTGTAAAGTGTGCATCTACTGATAAACCAAAATTCTCAGTTCCTGTTACACTTTATTTTACATGCCCTTTTTTAACTGTACAATGTACTGTCTTTATAATTCTTACAGACTAGAAAACCATTATCTTTCTGAGGACTCCTATAAAATGATCTGCTCAGTTCTACAATCAGTAAACTCCCCCCTGAAAGATCTGGAGATCAGTAACAATGACCTGCAGGATTCAGGAGTGGAGCTGCTCTCTGCTGGACTGAAGAGTCCTCACTGTAAACTGGAGACACTCAGGTAGGAGTGAATTAATTAAATAATTATCATATTCCTAAAATAAAAATAAGCTGAGAAGGTGTGTTTATTATATGTGGTTCAGAAATCTACTGTAGTTTAGAAGTCCTCTCTAATTATCAAAGCAATTTAAAAATACACAAATGATGTGGTGTCTAATTTACAAATGCTGCTTTGAGTGAACTGTGAGAAAGTACTGTAACTGTATTATAAACTTTTTTGATGTTGAACTTTCATTACTGCTGTACAGGAAGCATCTGGCTGGTAGGAATAAAAAGTAGCCACACATGGTGGATAAAAAATGAGACAGAAAACCTGAATAAATGAGTGGAGAAACATGCAGAGAGCAGATGCAGATATAATGATGCAGTTAATATCCTTCCACGCTCTGTGACATGTAAGAATATGCTGGCCCGGTTTGCCTCGGTTGGTGCTCACCTGACCAGTGTTTCAGTGACTATCATGACTTTAGTGTTTAGATCTGTGGAAATTAACTCCCTGGTGGCCGGAGGGGGCCTCAACCTGTATCCACCCTTACAGACGTTAGGGGAAAGTTTTTGTAAGTTCTTGTTAAAAAAACATCAACCATGATTCCATTTAGATTCCAAATAAAAGGAAAACATCCAGGGGTGAATACTTTTTATAGGCACTGTATGAAGAATTACGTACACTGAATGCTTGGAGACCAGTGCATGATCCAAAGTTGCACAAAAACTGGAGATGGAGAATGACATTTAAACTACAATTTACTGTATTTGCTTTTCTAGACTAACTTGTGCTAACCTCAAGACACACACCTGTAAACAACTAGCGTCTGCTCTACAATCTGTAAACTCCTCCCTGAAAGATCTGGACCTCAGTAACAATGACCTGCAGGATTCAGGAGTGGAGCTGCTCTCTGATGGACTGAAGAGTCCTCACTGTAAACTGGAGACACTCAGGTAAAGGTTCTCTGAATATCCCCGGCCAGCATGTCCACCTCTGGTGAAAATGTTGGTTACTGTGAACAGTTAAGTGAACAGAAGATAAAGTGATCTCCAGTAAGTAAAAACATAAGCATTTTATGCAACAAAAGAAACTTATTTTTGTGTTGTTTCAATTGTAGAAAAAAGAAAAGCATGTAAAGGTTTCTTAACTTTTACAAAGATTTGAATGACTCCACAATTATTGTCCCAACAATCAGCAGCCATGGACTTCTCTAAGCAGCTGCAGAGCACTCCAAACATTAACATGCCAAATACTCACAAGGCAGCAGAAGACTATAAGAAGCTGGCAAAGTGTTTCCAGGTAGCCATCTTCTGCAGTGATCAGAGGGGTGGTTTGAGAAAAAGGTTGCAGAATTTGATGAAAAGAACACCTCTCCAACTGTTGAAAACTGAAGTGGATCAATAATGCTTAGAGTTTGTGTTACAGCCAGTGGCATGTGGGACATTTTACTGGCAAAAGAAGGAATAGGTTCAGTTAAATACCAGAAAATTCTGAAAGCAAACATCAAACATCTCACCATCTGTAAAACAACTGAAGATGTAAAGAACTGAACTATCCCTAGCTACTACAAAAGGTGTTTACAAGCTGTGATACTCGCCAAAGATTTCTAAGTAATGCACATCATCATGCACAGTGTTATTTTGAAACCCAGATGTTAACCAGGGGTGCCCAACATGCCAAACCACTGTACACATGACAGTTTCTCTCTTTTTGCAGGCTGGCTTTGTGCAATCTTGGGTATAAAACGTGTGATGCTCTCTGCTCAGCTCTACAATCTGTAAACTCCTCCCTGAAAGATCTGGACCTCAGTAACAATGACCTGCAGGATTCAGGAGTGGAGCTGCTCTCTGCTGGACTGAAGAGTCCTCACTGTAAACTGGAGACACTCAGGTAATTTCATGAGAATTAGGTTGTACAAAATATGTGATATTTAATGATATTTAGATATAAAGGGATGAGGTAGGCGTATACATTTCAGTTTGTAAGAATATAAGAAGGAACAGTTTTGTGAACCGGGGGTGGGGGTAAATGTTTTACAGTTGGGTGGGTTGCCTGGCTGTGACCATTCAGCTTAATTTTATTATTACTTGAATTTGATTGTTAGATTACTGGAGTAACTAATAGGGTAGTTACGTTTTTCACTCTGGTAATTTGCTCGTTGGATAACTGTTCTCCAAATACACATGAAATAATTATAGTCAAAATGTACTTTGAAAGAGTAGAGTGGGACTATGTTTTGGGTTCAATACAAATTTTATTACCTGGATCTGGCAATTGAGACACTAGCATTCTGGCTCCATGAAGGCATTATATGTTATGGCAAAGAGCACAAACCTTCTCTATATGCAGACGATCTCATTTCAGACCCGACTGTCTCCCTGACTCAAGTACTGGAGATTTTAGATTTTAGTATTTAGTATTAGTATTTTTATTAGCTAAAATAAAAAATGATTAGTTAAAACTTGCCAAGCTCACTTTCCTAAAGGGAACCTCCAGTCTTTTCCACAAGACATGGTCCTCTGTTTTAAATTACATGATAATGTTACAGTGACTGAAAGTGACTGTGATGCTTAATACATTATATACCAAATAGCCTGACTTTATTTACTCAGTATTAACCTCAGTATTAACCTCAGTATTAACCTCAGGATTAACCTCAGGATTAACCTCAGGGTTAACCTCAGGATTAACTACATTTCTTTCCCTGTCTCTCTCTCTTCTTTTCTTTTTCTCCAAGGCCCTAGGGATGAATATTGTGGGTGGGCGGGTGGCTTTGAGGGATGGGTAATGATTGTATAAGGAATATTTGTTTAACTCATGCTTTTCAGGTGTTTCATATGTCGTCTGTACATCCCATGATTCCTTTTTATTCTTAAATCCAATAAAAGTAATTTCAAAAAACAAAACAGAATGTACTTTTTTTGGTTAATAATTTGTTTATCATATCTCCTGTGTGATATCAGTGTTTATATATATATATATATGTATATTAACAGAATGTGGTGTGTACTGTTTGTGTACTGCAGTTGTTGTTTGATCACCCTAATTTTCCTTCTGTTCTGCAGATTATCTGGTTGTATGGTTACAGAGGAAGGCTGTTCTTCTCTGGCTTCAGCTCTGAAATCAAACCCCTCTCACCTGAGAGAGCTGGATCTGACCTATAATCACCCAGGAGAGTCTGGAATGAAGCTGCTCTCTGATCTACTGCAGGACCCACACTGTAAACTGGACACACTCCGGTATGTAGAGCTGTGTGTGTGTGAGAGTCTATGCTATAATCAGAATGGTAATATAATCAGTGGTCCATGAGAGTGCCTACCTGTATATCATCAATCAACCGCTATTTAAACTAAGGGTGACCCTCATTTACAATGTAGCCAAGATATTATACAGAAGGAATTAAAGCATCTAAGCTTACATTTATGATGGAAAAAGAATAGCAAAATCAGGCAAACAAGACCATTAATTTAGTTATAAAATAATACATAACGTAAAACGTTAAAAATACGATAAAATCAGGCTACCAAAACAAAGCAGAAAATAATTAAATAACAAATAGGTAAAAGAAAAAGATAAAAAAGAAATGATAAGGATAGAAAACAGTCAGAAATACGATAAGTAGATGTCAGTGTGTTTCCCACCGCACTGCTGGAGAGGACTAACCTACTTTTTGAGACAGTGTACAGTGATTAGTATTGTAAAAGTCTCCAGTGATAAATCTCACAGCTGAGTGGAAGATGTATAAGGGTTTGAGACTATTAACATAAGCATGTATAAATGTTACAATATAGCAAAGTACTCTTAATAACCCTTTTTCTAATGTGCATTGGGAAACATTTTGTTTTGAGACAAAGTTTTTGAGTAATTTTTAGTAATTGAGTGACCCTTTCAATTATAGATTCCTACAGGGTAGTAAGTAGTAAAAATCAAAGATAGCAAAGCTAGTGAGCACACACACGCCCAGAGCGGTGGGCAGCAAACCCCAGCACCCAGGGAGCAGATGGTGAGGCGTCTTGCTCAAGGACCCAACAGCGGCAGTTTGCAGAGCCTGGGTATTGAACCCACAACCCAGAGCTCTAACCACTGAGCACCACTGCCCCTAACCAAACCTTACATTTACATTTACAGCATTTAGCTGACGCTCTTCTCCAGAGCGACTTACAAGGTAACGCGTATTACAGATTACAGTATTACAGGGTCAGTGTAGTGTTAGGAGTCTGGCTCAAGGACTCTTATTGGTGTAGCACAGCATAGCCACCCAGACCAGGAATCGAACCCCAGTATTCCACGTGGTGTGGTAGCTCAGTGGCAGGTAGTGGTGTTATCTGTTGCTCCACACCAACCACTATATAATAATAATAATAATATATAATATCCTATAATAATATATAATATCCTGATTTAGTGTTTCTAATGGTGGAGGGACATTATTCATATATATTTACATATATAATGTAAAATCCTGTATAACAGAATAGGCCCAAATAAACACGCCATAGCAGTTATCCACAGTAATAATGATGTGTGTGTGTGTGTATCGTTAGGCTGGAACATGGAGGGCCAATCAGAATGAAATCAGGACTAAAGAAATGTAAGTTAACTGTGTTCAGTATAAAACACACACACACACACACACACACACACACACATCAATAAAAGTTAAACCTAATTGGAGTGCTTTCTTTTACCATAACTGTGTGTGTGTGTGTGTGTGTGTGTGTGTGTGTGTGTGTGTGTAGACTTCTGTTATCTCACACTGGACCCAAACACAGCACACACTTCTCTGTATCTGCCGGAGGGGAACAGAAAGGTGGAGCATGTGGGAGAAGATCAGCCGTATCCGGATCATCCAGACAGGTTTGAGCTCTGTGAGCAGGTCCTGAGTGTGGAGCGTCTGACTGGACGCTGTTACTGGGAGGCTGAGTGGAGTGGGAGAGGTGGGAGCATTGCACTGTCCTACAGAGGAATCAGCAGGAAAGGAAAGACAGATAACTCTCAATTTGACAGAAGCAAGCTGTGCTGGAGTCTGTGTAGCTCTCGGAATGCAGACTCTGACAGTGATGACTGTCACATTGTCAGACATAATTATTTAGGATCATACGTACGTGCCCCTCCCCCCTGGTCCCGGAGAGTGGGGGTGTATCTGGACTGGCCGGCTGGCACTCTGTCCTTCTACAGCGTCTCACCTGATACACTGACCCACTTACACACCTTCAGCTCCACCTTCACTGAGCCGCTCTACGCTGGGTTTAAATTGTACTCTGACTCCTCAGTGTGTTTGTGTGATATAGAATAGTGTATGTACACAGATTATCATGACTGTGTGTGTGTGTGTGTGTGTGTGTGTGTGTGTGTGTGTATATGTGTGTGTGTGTGTGTGTGTTACAACAGTAAATGTTGATGTAACATATTTCAATAATTTTCAAAAGAAAAATGGTTGAGAATCCAGAACACACACACACTCTTCTACACACACCTTGTGTCAACTGTCTGTATAATAATAATAATAATAATAACAATTCCTTCCTGCTGCTGTCAGACTCCACAACCAGCACTGTAGAACAGCAGAACTGTAGAACAGCAGAACTGCAGAACAGCAGAACTGTAGAACTGCAGAACTGTAGAACAGCAGAACTGTAGAACAGCAGAACTGCAGAACAGCAGAACTGTAGAACAGCAGAACTGCAGAACAGCAGAACTGCAGAACTGTAGAACAGCAGAACTGTAGAACAGCAGAACTGTAGAACAGCAGAACTGCAGAACAGCAGAACTGTAGAACAGCAGAACTGCAGAACTGTAGAACAGCAGAACTGTAGAACAGCAGAACTGCAGAACTGTAGAACAGCAGAACTGTAGAACAGCAGAACTGCAGAACAGCAGAACTGCAGAACTGTAGAACAGCAGAACTGTAGAACAGAACTGTAGAACAGCAGAACTGCAGAACGGCAGAACTGTAGAACAGCAGAACTGCAGAACAGCAGAACTGTAGAACTGCAGAACTGTAGAACAGCAGAACTGCAGAACTGTAGAACAGCAGAACTGTAGAACAGCAGAACTGCAGAACAGCAGAACTGTAGAACAGCAGAACTGTAGAACAGCAGAACTGCAGAACAGTAGAACTGTAGAACAGCAGAACTGTAGAACAGCAGAACAGCAGAACTGTAGAACAGAACTGCAGAACTGTAGAACAGCAGAACTGTAGAACAGCAGAACTGCAGAACAGCAGAACTGTAGAACAGAACTGCAGAACTGTAGAACAGCAGAACTGTAGAACAGCAGAACTGCAGAACTGCAGAACAGCAGAACTGTAGAACAGCAGAACTGTAGAACTGTAGCACTGTAGAACTGCAGAACTGTAGAACAGCAGAACTGCAGAACAGCAGAACTGCAGAACTGTAGAACAGCAGAACTGCAGAACTGTAGAACAGCAGAACTGCAGAACAGCAGAACTGTAGAACAGCAGAACTGTAGAACTGCAGAACTGTAGAACAGCAGAACTGCAGAACTGTAGAACTGCAGAACTGTAGAACAGCAGAACTGTAGAACTGCATAACTGTAGAACTGCAGAACTGTAGAACAGCAGAACTGCAGAACTGTAGAACTGCAGAACTGTAGAACTGCAGAACTGTAGAACAGCAGAACTGCAGAACTGTAGAACTGCAGAACTGCAGAACTGTAGAACAGCAGAACTGTAGAACAGCAGAACTGCAGAACAGTAGAACTGTAGAACAGCAGAACTGTAGAACAGCAGAACAGCAGAACTGTAGAACAGAACTGCAGAACTGTAGAACAGCAGAACTGTAGAACAGCAGAACTGCAGAACAGCAGAACTGTAGAACAGAACTGCAGAACTGTAGAACAGCAGAACTGTAGAACAGCAGAACTGCAGAACAGCAGAACTGTAGAACAGCAGAACTGTAGAACTGTAGCACTGTAGAACAGCAGAACTGCAGAACAGCAGAACTGCAGAACTGTAGAACAGCAGAACTGCAGAACAGCAGAACTGCAGAACTGTAGAACAGCAGAACTGCAGAACTGTAGAACAGCAGAACTGCAGAACTGTAGAACTGCAGAACTGTAGAACAGCAGAACTGTAGAACAGCAGAACTGTAGAACAGCAGAACTGCAGAACTGTAGAACTGCAGAACTGTAGAACAGCAGAACTGTAGAACTGCATAACTGTAGAACAGCAGAACTGTAGAACTGCAGAACTGTAGAACAGCAGAACTGTAGAACAGCAGAACTGCAGAACTGTAGAACAGCAGAACTGTAGAACTGCATAACTGTAGAACAGCAGAACTGTAGAACTGCAGAACTGTAGAACAGCAGAACTGTAGAACAGCAGAACTGCAGAACTGTAGAACTGCAGAACTGTAGAACTGCAGAACTGCAGAACTGTAGAACTGCAGAACTGTAGAACAGCAGAACTGCAGAACTGTAGAACAGCAGAACTGTAGAACAGCAGAACTGCAGAACTGTAGAACAGCAGAACTGTAGAACAGCAGAACTGCAGAACAGCAGAACTGTAGAACTGCAGAACTGTAGAACAGCAGAACTGTAGAACTGCAGAACTGTAGAACAGCAGAACTGCAGAACTGTAGAACTGCATAACTGTAGAACAGCAGAACTGTAGAACTGCAGAACTGTAGAACAGCAGAACTGCAGAACAGCAGAACTGCAGAACAGCAGAACTGCAGAACTGTAGAACTGCAGAACTGTAGAACAGCAGAACTGCAGAACTGTAGAACAGCAGAACTGTAGAACAGCAGAACTGCAGAACTGTAGAACAGCAGAACTGTAGAACAGCAGAACTGCAGAACTGTAGAACAGCAGAACTGTAGAACTGCAGAACTGTAGAACAGCAGAACTGTAGAACTGCAGAACTGTAGAACTGCAGAACTGTAGAACTGTAGAACAGCAGAACTGTAGAACTGCAGAACTGTAGAACAGCAGAACTGCAGAACTGCAGAAGAGCAGAACTGTAGAACAGCAGAACTGTAGAACTGTAGAACAGCAGAACTGTAGAACTGCAGAACTGTAGAACTGTAGAACTGCAGAACTGCAGAACTGTAGAACAGCAGAACTGCAGAAGAGCAGAACTGTAGAACAGCAGAACTGTAGAACAGCAGAACTGTAGAACTGCAGAACTGTAGAACTGTAGAACTGCAGAACTGCAGAAGAGCAGAACTGCAGAAGAGCAGAACTGTAGAAGCATGTCCCTGAAAATAACTCAGCAGCAGTGATACCACAAATGGAGCTGTATTTCTCACATCATGGAGTGAAAACTGATTGTGGTGCAACTCACCAAAACACACCTCTCAGTTCAGAGCTCTTGCAAGGACCAGACTTGAGCAGTTCACTCACTGGAGTCATCTAAAGAGCCAACTAAAGAATCATCTAAAGAGCCAACTAAAGAGTCATCTAAAGAGCCAACTAAAGAATCATCTAAAGAGCCAACTAAAGAGTCATCTAAAGAGCCAACTAAAGAGTCATCTAAAGAGCCAACTAAAGAGTCATCTAAAGAGCCAACTAAAGAATCATCTAAAGAGCCAACTAAAGAGTCATCTAAAGAGCCAACTAAAGAGTCATCTAAAGAGCCAACTAAAGAGTCATCTAAAGAGTCATCTAAAGAGCCAACTAAAGAATCATCTAAAGAGCCAACTAAAGAGTCATCTAAAGAGCCAACTAAAGAGTCATCTAAAGAGTCATCTAAAGAGCCAACTAAAGAATCATCTAAACAGCCAACTAAAGAGTCATCTAAAGAGCCAACTAAAGAGTCATCTAAAGAGCCAACTAAAGAGCCAACTAAAGAATCATCTAAACAGCCAACTAAAGAGTCATCTAAAGAGCCAACTACAGAGTCATCTAAAGAATCATCTAAACAGCCAACTAAAGAGTCATCTAAAGAGCCAACTAAAGAGTCATCTAAAGAGCCAACTAAAGAGTCATCTAAAGAATCATCTAAACAGCCAACTAAAGAGTCATCTAAAGAGCCAACTAAAGAGTCATCTAAAGAGCCAACTAAAGAGTCATCTAAAGAGCCAACTAAAGAGTCATCTAAACAGCCAACTAAAGAGTCATCTAAAGAGCCAACTAAAGAGTCATCTAAAGAGCCAACTAAAGAGCCAACTAAAGAATCATCTAAAGATCCAACTAAAGAGTCATCTAAAGAGCCAACTAAAGAGTCATCTAAAGAGTCATCTAAAGAGCCAACTAAAGAATCATCTAAAGAGCCAACTAAAGAGTCATCTAAAGAGCCAACTAAAGAGTCATCTAAAGAGTCATCTAAAGAGCCAACTAAAGAATCATCTAAACAGCCAACTAAAGAGTCATCTAAACAGCCAACTAAAGAGCCATTTAAAGAGTCATCTAAAGAGCCAACTAAAGAGTCATCTAAACAGCCAACTAAAGAGTCATCTAAAGAGCCAACTAAAGAGTCATCTAAAGAGTCATCTAAAGAGCCAACTAAAGAGTCATCTAAAGAGCCAACTAAAGAGTCATCTAAAGAGCCAACTAAAGAGCCAACTAAAGAATCATCTAAACAGCCAACTAAAGAGTCATCTAAAGAGCCAACTAAAGAGTCATCTAAAGAGCCAACTAAAGAGTCATCTAAAGAGCCAACTAAAGAGCCAACTAAAGAATCATCTAAACAGCCAACTAAAGAGTCATCTAAAGAGCCAACTAAAGAGTCATCTAAAGAGTCATCTAAAGAGCCATTTAAAGAGTCATCTAAAGAGCCAACTAAAGAGTCATCTAAACAGCCAACTAAAGAGTCATCTAAAGAGCCAACTAAAGAGTCATCTAAAGAGTCATCTAAAGAGCCAACTAAAGAGTCATCTAAAGAGCCAACTAAAGAGTCATCTAAAGAGCCAACTAAAGAGTCATCTAAAGAGCCAACTAAAGAGCCAACTAAAGAGTCATCTAAAGAGTCATCTAAAGAGCCAACCGGAATCATGATCAATATCAAAGCCATGTTCCATCAGGTGAGAGTGTAGAATCTGATGTAGGATCTTTGTGTTTTTGATGGTGGCTCCAAAGCTCCCCAAGCTGTGCAGAAAGACGGCTGATGACTATAAACATTTTCCCACCACAAGCAGTTGATACCTTCAGAAAACACGTGTGGATGTGGATGCCTGTGTGAAATGAAATGAAAATGGAAGGGGGGGGGCTTTGTAAAGAGGAACAGGGTTGATGTTGATGCATTATGTCACTGATGTCTTCACACATCTCTGGAAAAATAAGAGACCACTTATTTATGTCTCAGGTTTTACTATTTATAGAACATGTTTGAGTACAAATTAACAAATTATTTTTATTACATATAACATTCCCAATGTATTGTTATATATGAGTAATATATTGAAATATTGTTATTTAGAGCATGTATTTGTAGAAATGACAACTAAAATAACCTTCAGTGTTGTCAGACCTCAAATAACACAAAGAAATCAAGTTAAGATTCATATTTATCATGATTATTATATTATGATTATGTTGCACACCTGAGCAGTTCAGGTGTTTTTGTGACTTTTATCAATAATTTATAAATAGTTCTAATCAGAGGAGGACGGGTTGGATCCCCCTTGTGAGTCTCGGTTCCTCCCAAGGTTTCTTCCTCCAGCTCTGAGGGAGGTTCTCCTTGGTTTGCTCACTGGGGGTCTTAGATTGGTATGTCTTGTCCTCTTACTGATTCTGTAAAATTGCCACTACTAATATTTTAACTTTTGGAAATACAGAAATCACTATTTGGTGGAATAACCTTGATTGTCAATCATAGCTGTAATGTTTTGGCCACCTGTCCACACTGCTATTGGGTGACTTTATGCCATTCCTGGTGCAGAAATGTAGATAGATCAGCTTTGTTTGATGGTCTGACTGGACTGCAATGGTTGCCAGGTGTGTAGAAATGCTGATTTAAGAAACACATTGGAGTGTTCTGTTTTTTTCCAAACTGTATATGCATTATAATTATATATTATTAATTAATATATATAGTTAATATATAATTGCTGGCAATTTATGTGTAGAGTATGTGTAGAGACAGACATATGCTTATTTATACATTAACTAAACAATTCTGTTAAAAATGGTAAATAAATAAAAGAACTACCAATACTGTACAAACATGCATAACTCACATTTTCCTCTTTTTTGGATCCATGATGGTTTATTGTTTCTATGTTTTGGACACTCTGTGCCTTCAGGTTTATTATATAACTATGAGGACACAACATTGACTTTGAAAATGTGCTGCTTCAGTCCAGTGTTTGCAGGAGTTCTGGAGAAGTTGACCTGTTGATGGCCCTGTACACATGGACTGAACCAAACATTCAGGTAACATCCCCCCAATTGGAGAAGAATTTTTATATTTTTAATTTTTTCTTCATTTTTAATACTGGTCCAGGAGTTACCGAATGGATGAGATCTCCTTCACCCCACCCAAAGGGGTGTTCTCAGTGGGTATAAAAACATCACCAAACATGAACAGGTTTTATTAACTTTGTGTTAAGCTGCAAAAAATAACAACATGAAAGAAAGCGGATGTCACTGATTCTTAGATGCAGATTTTGAAAAAAGGTTCAAGAGGATTTATTAATGAGATTTATAAATTCCTACATACAAAAACTGTCAACTGAAAGACCACTGTTTCTTTACATTTGCTGTATTTTCTTTGAAGACCTCCAGTGTTTACACAATAATTCGATTTTATTATTCTATTACATGAGTGTTACATGTTTAAATGTTTATCCATGGACACACATTGGACTGGTTACAACTACTAAAAAGTTTTTATCCATGAAAAATGTTAGTTTTGTATTCCATTACATAAATAAAATAAATACATTAAAGTACTACCTTTGTGTACCTGGCATGAAACTATATTTGTCATGTCTTGAGTAAATAATATATCACTTTGAAAACTATAACACTATGACAAAGATTTGCACAGTATTTAACTGTAAAAACTATATTTAACTGGAAAGATCTTTATTTTAATGTTGCCAAATTGTTGCTGTGAGATCTCAAGTGGTTGCTATGTTGTAGCTAAGTGGTTGCTATGGTGTTGCTGAGTGGTTGCTATGGTATCCCAGGTGGTTGCTGCGATATTGGGAAGTGGAAGCTAAATAGGTGCTTTAGTGTGGCAAGGTGTTAGGTATGGTATTTGAGGCAGTTGATATGTTTTAGCCTAATGGAAGCCTAGGGTGCTGCTAGCTTGCTACACAGAAACGATGTGTCCAATTAAAAAGCTGCATAACAAGCCTGCATCAGCTCGAAAACTACACAATGAGTTAGGTGGTGAAAACCTAAAAAAACAAAACAAAAAAAATCAAAAATAAAAAAACTAAATTAATTTTATTACTATGATCTTTTAAACACAATTTGAAGAAAGAAATAAGATTTTGCCATCGGACGTACTTGCAGGATATTATTTAAGAAATAAAACAATTTTTATTATATTATTTAAGAATTTTTTTACTAAAAAAAATTATAGAAGACTCACACAGAAACAGGCCAAACATAAGCACCCAAACTACCAAACTGAAAAGACCAACCAACCATAAACTGGCATGAACACAAACTCAAGACCATGCACCTGTGCACATGCACACAACCACACCAGGGAGGACTGAAACAAAGGGTCACTTATACAAAGGGTAGTGGGGAACACCTGGGAGTAAAAAAGGGGGCGTGGTTACAAAGTAGAGACTGGTGGAAGCACTAATAGACAGGCATGGCTAGGGCAGACAAGACACAAACAGAGCACATGGCAACACAAAACAAAGGCAGGCAGGACAACAGGGGCAGGCAGGACATTCCTAAAATAACACAAACATGTGAAACACACTTCAGTAGGAGATGAGATGTTCTTCAGATGTTCTTCAGATGTTCTTCAGTAATATAGTGGGAGGATTTGAGAACAGTTTGATGAGCTTGTGTTATATACGAGTTTAGATGTTGGGCTGTTTCACATGTATGATTGTGTTAGTCTGGTCGTGTTTGTGCAGTACACCTCGTTATAACTACTTTATAAAACTCACTTCTAATGTTCAGTATCTGTACCTAAAAGCGCGAGCGGCTTCTCCGTGTTCCCGCTTTGCACTCCGGTTACCGCAAAACTACGTACAGAGGCGCTCCTCAGCTTCATCACACAGCTTCATCACACAGCTTTATCACACAGCTTCATCACACAGCTTTATCACACAGCTTCATCACACAGCTTTATCACACAGCTTTATCACACAGCTTCATCACACAGCTTCATCACACAGCTTCATCACACAGCTTTATCACACAGCTTTATCACACAGCTTCATCACACAGCTTCATCACACAGCTTTATCACACAGCTTTATCACACAGCTTCATCACACAGCTTTATCACACAGCTTCATCACACAGCTTTATCACACAGCTTCATCACACAGCTTCATCACACAGCTTCATCACACAGCTTTATCACACAGCTTCATCACACAGCTTCATCACACAGCTTTATCACACAGCTTCATCACACAGCTTCATCACACAGCTTTATCACACAGCTTCATCACACAGCTTCATCACACAGCTTTATCACACAGCTTCATCACACAGCTTCAGCTCTTCGCCTGGTTCCGATCCGGTTCTCAGGCGCCTGATTGTGACTCTGCTACAATGTTTAAGCCGGACCGGACAGTTCGAGTTCAGAAGCTAATTTCACTCACAGGGTTTTAAAGTCAGCCCAGGTCACACTCACACATTATTTCATCATTAATTCAATTAGTTTAGTTTATGTCTATTTAGTTTTTAGTTTAGTTTAGTAATTTATTTAGTTTGTGTTTATTTGTTTTTTATTTTAGTTTAGTAATTTATTTAGTTTGTGTTTATTTAGTTTTTATTTTAATTTAGTAATTTATTTAGTTTGTGTTTATTTAGTTTTTATTTTAGTTTAGTAATTTATTTAGTTTGTGTTTATTTAGTTTTTATTTTAATTTAGTAATTTATTTAGTTTATGTTTATTTCGTTTTTATTTTAATTTAGTAATTTATTTAGTTTGTGTTTATTTAGTTTTTATTTTAATTTAGAAATTTATTTAGTTTGTGTTTATTTAGTTTTTATTTTAGTTTAGTAATTTATTTAGTTTGTGTTTATTTAGTTTTTTTTTAATTTAGTAATTTATTTAGTTTGTGTTTATTTAGTTTTTATTTTAGTTTAGTAATTTATTTAGTTTGTGTTTATTTAGTTTTTATTTTAATTTAGTAATTTATTTAGTTTGTGTTTATTTAGTTTTTATTTTAATTTAGTAATTTATTTAGTTTGTGTTTATTTAGTTTTTATTTTAATTTAGTAATTTATTTAGTTTGTGTTTATTTAGTTTTTATTTTAGTTTAGTAATTTATTTAGTTTGTGTTTATTTAGTTTTTATTTTAGTTTAGTCATTTATTTAGTTTATGTTTATTTAGTTTTTATTTTAGTTTAGTAATTTATTTAGTTTGTGTTTATTTAGTTTTTATTTTAATTTAGTAATTTATTTAGTTTGTGTTTATTTAGTTTTTATTTTAGTTTAGTAATTTATTTAGTTTGTGTTTATTTAGTTTTTATTTTAATTTAGAAATTTCTTTAGTTTGTGTTTAGTAGTCTCTAAACTTATATCTGAATTTCAGTCTATTTAAACTAGCTGAGGTTTTTCTTCAGTAAACAGTGAAGCTCTTCTGTAAGAACTCTGGAGAAGAGAGTCTAATAAACACCTTAAATATAAATGTAATGACATCACTTTCTAATTCACACTAAATCACAGTGAATCACATTAAATGTAAATATAGTTTATCATTTATTTCACAGAGGAACGAGTTCATTAACGACTAGAAACCTCAGAAACATGGAAACAAAGACCCTATATGTATATTTATGTATATGTTTATGACCTGTATTAAAATTAAGTTTACAAGCAACTGCATTCATATGCAACATATCCATATTAAATTGTATAACCTGTCTGTAACAAGTACATTACTGTTATTATTATCATTATCATATAAACAATGCTTCTCTATAATTCTAACTTTAATGGCCTCATAATCTTATTACTGAGCATCCTCTTCCTCCTTTATCTTATTGTTATTGTAACTGTTATTTATCTAATTCCATAAACCTGTAGAATTATTAAAAATACAGGTGCAGTTTACAGCTCTAACGACTCACTAACTTCGTTAGTTTGTAGAATTATACAGTAACAAGCAGGGAGAGGATTCTCCTTCCATCACATCCCACAGACCCAGAAAGGTCCGGCTGAGGTCTGGGGCGTTTCTCTTTTTTACAGAGCGCCCCCTCCGGCAGGACGAGGAGGTGCAGGAGCAGAGGAGATCAGACCAGTGCTGAGGGTCTAACCCGGTAAGACCACCACTAACACACCTGTACACACACTGAGCAGCAGATTTGTGTGTGTGTGTGTGTTTTAGGGAACTCTGCTGTTGGTAAACTGCGCAGTTAAAGGCAGCAGGGTGAGCAGGGTGAGCAGGGTGAGCAGACTGGGGGGGAGAGTTCAGTCAGTGCTGGGCTAAATCTGGCTGCTGGATTAAATTTCGCTGCAGTCTTTTACTAGTTTTAGTCTCATTGCAGTACTTAGACAGTTATTGGTGGGTTTTGTTTAGTATTAGTCGACAAACTAAAACATTTAGTGTAGATTTAATAAGTTAAAATTGTTCATATACTGTTTGTTAATAACTAAATCTAAATCCAACCAGCCTCTTGATTAACAGACACCCTGTAGAGGAGTACTGTCAGATCTTTCAGCCTGAAGCGGGTCGGGTTCGGATAGGAAGGAAGGGTCGGGGTGGGTCGTGTTGTGCTGGACCCTCTAAAGGTCTGATCCACGGATAACGGTACGCTGGAGTCCAGTCAGCCCCCTTTACTCTCGATATTACGGTAAATGCACTGAACCTAAAAACTCGCCCTAAGAGCAGAGAGACAGTTAGACTGACTGACCAACAGAGTTCCTGTTCATAAACTGCAGGAAGAAACAGAACTGATGAAGCTGAATAAGTAATGTTATAAAGTGTCTTCTGATGTCTTATAGAGCTTTATAACCTTTATAAACACTTTATAAACACTTTATAACCTTTATAAACACTTTATAAATGCTTTATAACCTTTATAAACACTTTATAAAGACTTTATAAACACTGAGCTGAGTTTCCTGATTGTCTGGAATTCTCATGAATTTGAAACATTGCCACAACAATTCCACCATCAAATGATTGAGGTATTTCTATCAACAATGCATATATGTGGTAAAATTTCACTGTATAGGTTTTTGTTAATTCCATGCTGAAGTCCTATGTAGTTCATGCACGTTTCTCAAAAAATCCCTCCTAATGATCTCATGACAGTTCCACCAACATTTGAGAGAGGTGGTCCATGGCTATCACCAGTGCAAATCTGGTATACACTTTTATTGTATACATTTTTTAAATTAAAATTTTTATTTATCCCAGTTTCTATGAATTTTCCCATAATGCCACAACAATTCCATAATTCATTTAAACAAATGTAAGGAATATTTACTGTCTATTATTTACATTTCCACATTGAAGATCTATGTAATTCATGCATATTTTGTCATATTTCCCCCAAAATCTAACAGTAGTTCCACCACCTTTCGAGAGGTGGTTCATCTCCAGGGTAAATGTGGCTAATTAACACTTTATACTTCTTTACAAATTCCATACAATTCAATTTTCCCATAATACCACCAAACATTTCAGTCATTTGTAAGAGCATGCTGCTGGAATGTGGGTTCCAGGTAAGCATGAGCTCTGAGTGGGTTTGCACGTTTTTACTTGGACCCAGATGGGCTTTCCAAGTGTAGTGTAGAATTTTGTAAAATAATGAATTTCTATGTATTTCTATGTAATTCCTGCATATTTCCAATGTGCAATGCAAATGTGTGGAAATTTCACTGAATACCCTTTTTTCTATCCCCAGTTTTATGTAATTTATGCAGTTCTCATAATTGCCTAATGCTCCCACAACAATTCCAATATTATTTGAGAGGTGGTCCATGGCTACCATCGCTGCAAATGTGGAGACATTTCACTGAATAAATGTAAGAAATCCCCTTCATGTGCTATTTGTGTATATCTCTCTTAATTGTTCCTTAATGCCACAAAAATCCCACCAGCATTTAAAATAGACAGTCCTTGGCTAGCACCCATGCAATTTTGGGGACATTTTACTGTACATTTTTTAAAAACATCACAGAATTCTATGTAATTTCAGTATGTTTATTATATTTTTTGTACACTTCCACTGTCATTTGTGAGAGACATTCCTTGGCTATCAACATTGCAAATGTAGGAACATTTTATTGTATAATGTTTAAGAAATTCACAAATATTATATGTAATTTGTGCATATTTCTCATAGATTTCCCATAATGCCACAACACCATTCCACCCTCATTTATATATACTTTTTTCCAAGTTCCACACTAAAGTCAAATTTAATTTATCCCAATTTCTCATGATTTTCCCCTAATGGCACAACATTTCCACCATCATTGTCGCAGTTGTCCAAAAAAAAAAAAACCTTTTGGGTAAAGTTTATTTATCTTTGTATTTATTTCTTTGTTTATTTCTATACATAGTCTACATAGTACTTTGGAGATGAAACTAGGGCTGCCATTAATGACTATTTTTCTAACAATTCATCTATAGATTGTTTTGTCGATTAGTTGATTAAATGATTAACAGTCATTTTAACATTTTCATTTGACAAAAGCATAAATAAAGGGTTACATATTATATATACAATAGTGCCTGTGTGTTTTCTCTTTTGGTGATCGTGCCTTTGAAAGTTTGCCCAGTGTTGTTGTTTAAAACATGTTAGTTTACTGTACTAGCTTTCAACTCATTCAGACTGCATATTTCTTTTCAGTAATGTATTGGTTGTGGTTATTTATTTATTTGTTGATTTTCTTGAAAAATAAAAGAACCTCTCTTATGTTGAATATGTTGAAAAGGTTGCAGAAAAAGAAATAACATGAGATTTCAGTATAGAAATATTATTATCTTATATTATATTATATTATATTAAAAACTGGTACAGCACAATTTACCAAATTGTACTTATGATAGGAAAGGTCTACATTTCTCAAATGACTGGAATTCTTGACACAATATTTAATCCAATGGCACAATAGTTCCACCGTCATAAGAGAGTATTTTTTTAAACAACAATGCAATTTTGCAGAATTTAACTGTACCATACAATTTCATACTAAATTCTTACATAATTTATTCAAATGTCTTATAATTTGTCCTTAATGCCACAACTATTTTAGCATCCTTTGAGGCAGGAAGTTGTATATAATATATAATATGACATGTAATATATATGTCATAAATGCTAAATTTACAAATTGCCACATATCAGATTCCTGTATTGAGAAGTGCATTACAAATGTAAGTTTATACAAGTCAACAGATATTAAGGTATAAAATTTGTATATAAATTGAACTGTAATTATTTAACTATGCAGAAATAAACAACATTAGAGTAATAAAGGTGGCCAGCTCCTGACCTTGGCTACTGTAACCATGAACACACACTGATTAGCAGTTGAACAAGAGGTAAAGGTTACCAGGTCGTCACTGTTGTTTTTTTCAGCATGATAGCACTGTTTATCCAGCAGAGGGAGCTACAGTGTACTGCAGTAAATGTGTGTGTTACATAAAGAGGGCAGAATATATATTACAGTAGATCAGGTTCAGCTTCAGTGTGTATTTATTAATAGATGAACTCTTCACAGGAGTGAAGCTCTAGCTGTGTGTGTCTGAAGAGAGGAACTTTCCATGATGGAGCTTCATAAAGCCAGCAGTGGAGGAGGAACCTCTGACCCAAGGTGAGGAACTTTCCATCAGAATTTAGACTGATGATAAAATAAGACTTTTGCACATTTTAGTGTTTACCATGCTACCAACACTCCTGATCCAGCTAATCAGCTCATTAACAGGCCCTTCCTGAGTTGAAGGTAATGTTTGAAAACACTGAAACACTGAAACACGATATGAGCCCAAACAAGCACTTATGGAATGTGGGGGAGAGGTCCATTTTCACCTCAGATCCTGCACCTACAAATCCCAGTGTTGTGGGTGGCTGTCCAAATACAATAGTGATACTCACTGAAAATAACTCTTTTGAACTTCTGTGACTGTGATGTAGCATTTTAAAGTAATTAACAGACTAGATTATCTTAAACAAATAAGATTATTTACTTTAGTAAAAAAAGTTTTCTTCCTTAAAGTTGAAGTGATGTTTGTTTATTTTAGTTTAGTTCAATTAAAGTTTACTTTATTATAGTTTGAGTGAAGTTTATTAACTTTAATGTAGTTCAAGTCTATTAAAGTTTATTATAGTTGAAGTCAAGTTTATTTACTTTAGTCAAGTCAAGTTTAATTTATTATAGTGGAAGTGAGGTTATTTGCTTAATTAAAGTTGAAGTGATGTTTTATTTACATTTGTATAGTTCAAGTAAAATTTATTTTATTCTATTTTAAGTAAAGTTTATTTTCTTTAGTATAGTTCCAGTAAACGTTGTTTACTTTTGTATAGTTCAAGTAAAGTTCACGTTAGTATGGTTGAAGAGATGTTTATTTACTTTAGCATAGTTCAATTAAAGTTTATTTACTTTAGTACAGTTCAAGTTTACTTTATTGTAGTTAACTGTAGTCACTTTAATGAAGTTGAGATTTAATTACTTTAGAATAGTTCAATTAAAGTCTTAGTCAAACATGGCGCTGGTGTGTGGTGATGTCTCATGCATGCTCCTCCCTGTTTTTAATACTGTTATTATTTATGAGTAACAGCTTAGTTTAAGTGTATAGTTATAGATAACTTTTATATGAATTGATAGTGTTTGGTTAGATATGATTAGGTTTGTCTCTGTCTTATTTATTTACACTTTCTAATCTGCACTTGTGTTTCTGTCTGCACTGTGTTGTGTTGCACTGTGGTTCTGGAAGAGCGTTGTACACAATACAACAATGTTGTACACAGACAGTACAACACAAAACAGTGCAGATTAGAAAGTGTAAATAAATAAGACAGAGACAAACCTAATCATATCTAACCAAACACTATCAATTCATATAAAATGATCTAGAACTATACACTTAAACCAAGCTGGCACACAAAAAATAATAACATTGTTTGGTATCATAGTTAAAGTCAAGGTTATTTATTGTAGTAGTAGAAGTGACATTTATTTACATTAGTATTGTTCAAGTGAAGTTTGAATGAAACATGCAATCCCATACTCAGATATTAGAACTCTGAGGTCCTCTAGTTGAGGACTTTTAGTAGTCCCTAAATCTAAGAGATAGGGTGAGGGTGATAGTGCCTTTGCAGTATGTGCTCTGAAGCTTTGGAATAGTCTGCCCATAGGATTAGGTTTACCATCAGAGTAATGTAGCACACTAGGCCATGATCAAAACAAGATCCAGAAGATCTAAAATAAACTGTTTAGTTATTTCAAGTCTGAAATGAGCACCAGTATTAGAAAATTGAGAACTATAGAAACATTGGTGAATCTTCCTACAAGTGACTGGACTGCCCAAATATATGGAAGGCCACTGTAGCAAAGTATCGAGGACGTCTCCCATGCAATTTAAGGACATGTCGGTTGCAGTTATTGCTGCTACTTGTCAACAGGCGAGTTACTAATAGTAAAGGGGGCATTACCTTTTTACATGAGTGATTTTCATGTTAGGCAGTTCTACAAATAAGTGAAATAATGATGTATAAAGTGTTTAGTGTTTGAAAAGGTTCTCTATGTCTAATATTACATTCTGTATAAAGATCTAAAATCACTCACTTGGACAAAAGGGGGGTAATACTTTTCACAGCACTGTACATGTTCTCCATCACACTGTAATGGTTGGTGTTTTTCTCTGTGTTTAATATCAGCAGGACTGAAACCCAAAGAGACAGTTCTCCAGTTCCGACCTGCGTGTCTATGAAGAGTGACAGGTCCATACCTCATCCTCTTAATTTCAGTGGTGGATCTAAACCTTCTGACCAAGGGTGAGGAGAACAAGAAGCACACACAGATCCCTTTACCATAATTTAATTTTTAATTTCTTTACCATAAACACTTCAGGTGAAAGTTGGTCAGATTTGATTAAACATGTTTTGAGGTGTAGAGGTAAATTAGTCTCTGTTACACTGGGACCTATTCTCACAAGAGGAGCCATCCTGCTCTAGTCAGCACTACTTATAAATGAAAAGTCACCGTACCACCAAGACTGTTCTACTGCCAGGTGCACTAATATAGTCAGAGTAGTGATGGTGAGAACACTGAAAGCAATTATGCTGGTTAATGGTATTAATGATAACAGTAGCAAGTAGAAGATGAATATTTATAGTCTATGCAAACTTCAGTATAGTCTCGAGACATCAGGAGTCACGAAACAACAGGAGCTCCTAATAGAATTAGTAAAGTAAATTAGTAAAGTTTCAGTAAACGTTGTTTACTTTTGTATAGTTCAAGTAAAGTTCACGTTAGTATGGTTGAAGAGATGTTTATTTACTTTAGCATAGTTCAATTAAAGTTTATTTACTTTAGTACAGTTCAGGTTTAATTTATTGTAGTTAACTGTAGTCACTTTAATGAAGTTGAGATTTAATTACTTTAGAATAGTTCAATTAAAGTTTTAGTCAAACATGGCGCTGGTGTGTGGTGATGTCTCATGCATGCTCCTCCCTGTTTTTAATACTGTTATTATTTTTTGTGTACCAGCTTAGTTTAAGTGTATAGTTATAGATAAATCGTTTATGAAGTGATAGTGTTCGGTTACATTTACATTTACATTTATGCCATTTACTCTCGGAAGAGGTGGGTCTTCAGTCTGCGTTTGAAGACAGCGAGCGTTGGACTCTGCCATTCGGACACCCAGTGGAAGTTCATTCCACCACTTTGGTGCCAGGACAGAAAAAAGTCTGGACGCTTGTCTTCCGCAGATTTTGAGGGATGGCGGGTCGAGCCGAGCTGTACTTGAAGCTCGAAGGGCTCTTGGTGCGGATCGGCTTTTGACCATTGCCATGAAGTATGAAGGGGCTGGTCCGTTCTTGGCTTTGTAGGCCAGCGTCAGGGTTCTGAATCTGATGCGGGCAGCAGCTACAGGAAGCCAGTGAAGAGAACGCAGCGGTGGAGTGACATGGCTGAATTTAGGGACGTTGAAGACGACCCGTGCCGCTGCATTCTGGATGAGTTGCAGGGGCCTGATGGTGCGCAGAGGAAGACCAGCCAGAAGAGTCAAGTCAAGTCAAGTCAAATTTATTTGTAGAGCTTTTTACAACTGTTGTCGTCACAAATCAGCTTTACATAATTAGTGCTTAATAAAGGACAGAGACAGAGAAGAAAGAAGAAATAACATGAAGGGTCAAAGACCCCCGTGAGCAAGCCAACGCCGACAGTGCAAGAAAAAACTCCCTCAGAGCTGGAGGAAGAAACCTTGGGAGGAACCAAGACTCACAAGGGGGACCCATCCTCCTCTGGCCAGACTGTTTTAAACATTAATGATAAAAATGACCAAAGCAGATACAACAGAAAGTTAATAGTGGTGGTATTAATAGTGTCAGACAGGCACGAGTCCATCTAGGTTTCAGCACGGCCACCAAACAGGCAGCAGCGGCTGGTGGGTGAGCCATGGGTGGTGGCGGGTTGGGGGGGACCCGCTGGCTGGACTGGTAGGTGGCAGCTGGTTAGATGCAGGTAGAGGGGACCTCAGCGGGCAATCTTCCTGCAGATCGGGCTGGGTGGCCATTTACTCGGGGAAGGTAAAGAGAGAGAAGTTAGTTCTAAGAGGAATTTTATGGAGTGCAGAGAATGTTGATCATCAGCATCTGGGTATGTCTGACGACTCCGGCAGGTCTGATTATCACAGCATAATTAAAAGGAGAGAGCCAGAAGGTAACACGGACACGGGCGCACCCTGAGAACACCAGCATCTATCTGCTCCACCGTCAACAAACCTGAGTGATGGCGTGTAAGCAGCGAGACGACAGCTCCAGCATCTCAGTGTACTACAATTCCCTGGGTCCGCGAACCCCTGGACCTGCAGCCCTTATCTAAGAAACATTAATTACCAAAAGCTAAACTAAACATATAAGTTTTCAGCTTAGATTTAAAGATTGAGACTGTGTCTGAGTCCCGAACATTATCTGGTACAGATAATTATCTGGAGAGCTGCAGTAGTCAAGTCTGGAAGTGAGGAGAGACTGAACAAGCACCTGGGTGGCCTCTCTAGAGAGGAAGGGTGGAATTCTCCAGATGTTGTACAGGAGAAATCTGCTGGACCGAGTCAGAACTGCAACATGACCTGAGAACGATGACTGATTATTCATGACGACACCAAGACTTCCAGCTTCTGTAGAAGGAGTGACCAGTGAGTTCTCAAAGGTGATGGCAAGATCGTTTTTAGGTCCAGCAGTTCCTGGGATGTACAGCAGCTCCGTCTTGCTGGGGTTGAGTTTGAGGTGGTGAGCCTCCATCCAAGAAGAGACGTCGGCGAGGCATGCTGAGATGCAGGTGGAGACCTGTGTGTCAGACGGTGGGAAAGAGAGCATGAGCTGAGTGTCGTCGGCGTAGCAGTGGTAAGAGAATCCATGAGAGGAGATCACTTTACCAAGAGAGTGAGTGTAGAGTGAGAACTGAGCCTTGTGGAACGCCAGTGGAGAGACTACAAGGAGTGGACGTGTCGCCCTGCCATGTTACCTGGTATGAGCGTCCCTGTAGGTATGATGCAAACCATCGCCATGCAGAGCCGGTAATTCCAAGACCGGCAAGGATAGACAAGAGACAGTGTCTGCACTGTGTTGTGTAGCTCTGTGGTTCTGGAGGAGCTATGTTTGGGTTCACTGTGTACTCTGAATAAAGCTGAAATCTTTTAAAAAAATCTTTTTGCCCTGACTTGAATGACGATAGGGCTGTTCCTGTGATGCCAACCATATTGTCTAACCTGGGCTCTGTGGCGTAATGGATAGCGCATTGGACTTCTAGATGAGTAGCTGGAGCAATTCAAAGGTTGTGGGTTCGAGTCTCACCAGAGTCGAGAGTGTTTCCTAGGGGCAGTGGTGGCTCAGTGGTTAGAGCGCTGGGATATCAATAACAGGGTTGTGGGTTCCCGGGCTTGGCACTGTTGAGCACTGTTGGGCCCTTGAGCAAGGCCCTTTACCCTCTCTGCTCCCCGGGCGCTGGAGTTGGCTGCTCACCGCTCTGGGTGTGTGTGTACTCACTGCCCCTAGTTCACTAGTGTTACTAGAGTGTGTGTTCACTACCAGATGGGTTAAATGCGGAGGACACATTTCGCTGTACAGTGTACACTAGTACGCTAATAAAGATACACAACCTTGATCAGAGGCAGGAAGGAGATGGTGTGTAATCTTCACTAGGGCTGTCTCTGTGCTGTGATTGGGTCTGAAGGACTGTCTCTGTGCTGTGATTGGGTCTGAAGGGCTGTCTCTGTGCTGTGATTGGGTCTGAAGGGCTGTCTCTGTGCTGTGATTGGGTCTGAAGGACTGTCTCTGGGCTGTGATTGGGTCTGAAGGGCTGTCTCTGTGCTGTGATTGGGTCTGAATGGCTGTCTCTGTGCTGTGATTGGGTCTGAAGAGCTGTCTCTGGGCTGTGATTGGGTCTGAAGGACTGTCTCTGTGCTGTGATTGGGTCTGAAGGACTGTCTCTGTGCTGTGATTGGGTCTGAAGAGCTGTCTCTGTGCTGTGATTGGGTCTGAAGGGCTGTCTCTGTGCTGTATTTGGGTCTGAAGGGCTGTCTCTGGGCTGTGATTGGGTCTGAAGGACTGTCTCTGTGCTGTGATTGGGTCTGAAGGACTGTCTCTGTGCTGTGATTGGGTCTGAAGAGCTGTCTCTGTGCTGTGATTGGGTCTGAAGGGCTGTCTCTGTGCTGTATTTGGGTCTGAAGGGCTGTCTCTGGGCTGTGATTGGGTCTGAAGAGCTGTCTCTGTGCTGTGATTGGGTCTGAAGAGCTGTCTCTGTGCTGTGATTGGGTCTGAAGGGCTGTCTCTGTGCTGTGATTGGGTCTGAAGGACTGTCTCTGTGCTGTGATTGGGTCTGAAGAGCTGTCTCTGGGCTGTGATTGGGTCTGAAGGGCTGTCTCTGTGCTGTGATTGGGTCTGAAGGGCTGTCTCTGTGCTGTGATTGGGTCTGAAGGGCTGTCTCTGTGCTGTATTTGGGTCTGAAGGGCTGTCTCTGGGCTGTGATTGGGTCTGAAGGGCTGTCTCTGTGCTGTGATTGGGTCTGAAGGACTGTCTCTGTGCTGTGATTGGGTCTGAAGAGCTGTCTCTGGGCTGTGATTGGGTCTGAAGGGCTGTCTCTGTGCTGTGATTGGGTCTGAAGGGCTGTCTCTGTGCTGTGATTGGGTCTGAAGGGCTGTCTCTGTGCTGTATTTGGGTCTGAAGGGCTGTCTCTGGGCTGTGATTGGGTCTGAAGGGCTGTCTCTGTGCTGTGATTGGGTCTGAAGGACTGTCTCTGTGCTGTGATTGGGTCTGAAGAATTTGACGGCTGAAGAATCGACTATCCGACTATCTTTTCAAAAATCACTTTGATTTGTATTTATACAGTGGAGGAAATAAGTATTTGATCCCCCACTGATTTTGAAAGTTTGTACTCTGACAAATAATTAAACAGTCTATGAGTTTTATGGGAGCTTCATTTTAACAGTGAGAGATGGAATATCATGGATATGTAATGAGTATCCTGAAAAAAGAAATATACATACCTTGATGTAGACAAAAAACCATCGGAGCGTTGGTCTTGGAAAATGGGTTTTGGCAAATGTATAGGGAATCTTTTGCGGGATTTGTATAGGTTGCCGTGTTGCTCTTTCGGTCTAGTCCGTCCACACCTCAAGACGGCTGCTCAGAACATCGCTAAAGATTATGTTTCTGTGGTGGCGGTTCAAAGATTTACGGACAGTCAAGAGGGCACGGGTCTGTCCTCGCTCAGTCGCGTGCACATGCGTGTCTAACCCCCCATACAAACGGAGGATTTAGTTACAAAACAGACGCTCTAAGCAAAGGGACTGAGGTGCTGGCCTTTGGACCTTATATGGAGAAGAAGTAGAATCAGCCTCTGAAAAAGACCAAAACTGCGAATAAGAGGAAAAAAGTTCACGATTCAAAATCGATTTATTTTAAAAAGAAGAAGAAGAGAAACATGTCTCTGATACACGCCGCTTCTACCGAGTGTATAAAATCAGAGTTTGACTTGTTTACTCTGCCTGTGACACGCGGATCAGGATTTAAATCGTTCGCTGTTGTACCGGACCTGCAAAATTACGAATCCAGACGGTTCTGATTTGGTTGGTGTGGCACAACAGATAACACCACTACCTGCCACTAAGTTACAACACCATGTGGGAGGCTGGGGTTCGATTCCTGGTCTGGGTGACTATGCTGCGCTACACCAATAAGAGTCCTTGGGCAAGACTCCTAACACTACACTGAGCCTCCTCTGTGATACCAGTAACCTTGTAAGTCGCTCTGGATAAGAGCGTCAGCTAAATGCCATAAATGTAAATGTAAATGATTTAGCGCACAACGCCAAGGTCAGTTTGATCAACTACCCCATCGCGAGCCTTTTTAGGCAGGTGGACATTTCTCTGGGCATAAACTGATTTCCCCGATCAGTTCGGTCTACGCCTACCGAGCCGTCATGCAGTGTTTGCTGAATTATTCTGAGGAGACCCTGTGATCTCAATTTCCCGCCGGCATGTTCAGAATGGATACTGATAATGATATGGATTTGGATAAATATGATAAATATGAAATAACACAATGTTTTTTGTCTACATCAAGGTATATACAGTGTAGGAAATAAGTATGTGGCAAAACCCTTGTTGGCGAGCACAGCAGTCAGATGTTTCTTGTAGTTTTTTATAAGGTTTGCTTCACCCTTCAGGAGTCATTCTGGCCCACTCCTCTCTGCAGATCATCTCCAAATCCTTAAGGTTTTTAGGCGCTTGACGGTGGGGATGGTGTTCTTAGGGTCATATTCTGTATTTTTCTTCCTCCAAACACGTCGAGTTGATTGGGGCCAAAGAGCTCAATTTTCAAATTTGGTCTCATCTGACCACAGCACCTTCTGTGTCTCTCAGAGTCATTAATATGTTCACTGGTGAACTTGAGGTGGGTCTGGACATGAGCCTTCTTGAGCAGAGGAACCTTGCGTGCACTGCAGGATTTTAAAGTGTATTACCAATGGTTTTTTGGAGACTGTGGTCCCAGCTGCCTTGAGATCATTAACCAGCTCCTCCCGTGTAGGTCTTGGCTGATTTCTGAATAATTGCACCAACAGTCATCACCTTCTCATCCAGCTTCTTACTTATGGCTTTGTAGCCCATTCCAGCCTTGTGTAGGTCAACAACGATTGGTCAATAAAGAGCAACAACGGTCAATAAAGAGTCAGCTCTTTATTACCTTTAGTACTTTTTACTTTTTTAATTTATCCCCTACCCTATTTATTGTTTAGTGTCATTTTCCTTTAGTTTAAGACTGTGTTCTGTGTTTTTTGTTACTTGTCATACGTGTTGCTCTCAAGACAAATTCCTTGTATGTGTAACATACTTGGTGAAATAAAGAGATTCTGATTCTGATTCTGAACTTTGTCCCTGACATCTTCAGACAGCTCTTTAGTCTTGCCCATGGTGGAGATGTTGGAGTGGCACTGAGTCTCTTGGCAGGGGGCCTTTTACACAGGTGACAATTTGGGACAGGTGTCTCTCATGCAGGTAAGGACTTCACTGAGATTAGGATGCGCAGTGGTCTGAGGGAGTCCACATTAGTCATGGTTTTTAGGGGATCAAGTATGTAGTTCCCTCAATGATTTTTTATTTAAATATTATTTCATTTTCTAGATTTTCGTTTTGATATTCCATCTCTCACTGTTAAAATGAAGCTCCCATAAAACTCATAGACTATTTAATTATTTGTCAGAGTACAAACTTTCAAAATCAGTGGGGGATCAAATACTTATTTCCTCCACTGTATAAATACAAATCAAAGTGATTTTTGAAAAGATAGTCGGATAGTCGATTCTTCAGCCGTCAAATCATCTCGCAGCTGGTGGTACTCATTACATATCCATCCGGCTGGTCTCCAAACTCCAGAAGCATGGTTTTACGTCCAGAACGCTGAACCACTTTTGTTTTAACACATCTAGGAAACGCACCGGCACACCTTTCAGGCATCCTTCACCTCATCATCATCATCAACCTCCGATTCTTAAACATCCACAATTTTTGCATCCTCAGATGCGTCGCTCACCGCGGTTTCATCATCATCGCCGCGCCCGGAGGATGTCAGGTTGGTCATCTTTACGTATATCCCTCGTAAGGGGTGAACCGACCCGACTTCCAGTGCCGTTTTGCTTCTCATTTGTTGTTTTCAACTTCATGGTCCTTAGCCGTTAACTGGTCAGCAGTGCTCTGACCCAGGTACGTCGCAGTCGATGCAGGTGCGCTTGTCTCTCGCTGGTTACAGAGAAAGAAAAGAGTTGAAAGGATCGGACGTGATTACTCTGATTTGAATCGTCAAACATAAGTCATCTCTTACAGATGAACTATGGAAGCCGATGAAGGTAAAACAAACAAACAAACAAACAAACAAAAAACGTTTTACTTACGGGTCAAAAAGTGACGGGTCGTTTTATGTCTAAAAGTTCAGATTCCAGCAGCGAACCTTCAATGATCTTCTCGGTCTCATTTTCGAGTGCAGTGAAAGAGTGAATCACTGCTCCTCTTCATTTTCACACAGGGCTTTCTTGACGTACAGCCTCAGCCGTTCGCACCTCCAGCTGAACTCTGTAAGGGTTGTTCTGGTCTGTATAGCCTGAGATGATCAGAGTCATGCGTCGTTTCCTTACAGACACAGAGGAGCCCGAATAGTGGACGGTGGGTCTCGTGTTTCGTGTCTGAACCAGCATAGCATGGATTTCACCCACCTGTTCTCTCACTCTCTCTCTCTCTCTCTCTCTCTCTGTCTCTGTCTCTCTCTCTCTCTCTCTCTCTGTCTCTCTCTCTCTCTCTCTCTCTCTCTGTCTCTGTCTCTCTCTCTCTCTCTCTCTCTCTCTCCCTCTCTCTCTCTGTCTCTCTCTCTCTCTCTCTCTCTCTGTCTCTGTCTCTCTCTCTCTCTCTCTCTGTCTCTCTCTCTCTCTCTCTCTCTCTCTGTCTCTCTCTCTCTCTCTCTCTCTGTCTCTCTCTCTCTCCCTCTCTCTCTCTGTCTCTCTCTCTCTCTCTCTCTCTCTGTCTCTGTCTCTCTCTCTCTCTCTCTGTCTCTCTCTCTCTCTCTCTCTCTCTGTCTCTGTCTCTCTCTCTCTCTCTCTCTCTCTCCCTCTCTCTCTGTCTGTCTCTCTCTCTCTCTCTCTCTCTCTCCCTCTCTCTCTCTGTCTCTCTCTGTCTCTGTCTCTCTCTCTCTCTCTCTCTGTCTCTCTCTCTCTCTCTCTCTCTCTCTCTCTCCCTCTCTCTCTCTGTCTCTCTCTGTCTGTCTCTCTCTCTCTCTCTCTCTCTCTCTCTCTCTGTCTCTCTCTGTCTGTCTCTCTCTCTCTCTCTCTCTCTCTCTCCCTCTCTCTGTCTGTCTCTCTCTCTCTCCCTCTCTCTCTGTCTCTCTCTGTCTGTCTCTCTCTCTCTCTCTCTCTCTCTCTCTCTGTCTCTCTCTGTCTGTCTCTCTCTCTCTCTCTCTCTCTGTCTCTCTCAATTCAATTCAATTCAGGGGGCTTTATTGGCATGACAAATAGAGCTACATTTGTATTGCCAAAGCTACAGGTTACAGGAAAGTTGTGAAATGTGAACAGATGAAACATGACTGAACAGTTTGAACTATTAACATTTAAAAAAAATAAAAAAAAATAAAAAAAAAATAAATAAATAATAAAAAAGGTGGTCAGTGTGTAGAAGCTGATATGGTCACTCACTGTCTCTCTGATGGTGGCAGGCGAGGGTGTACTGAGCTGCGAGTGAGCAGCACTCTCTATGCTCTCCTAGCAGATAGGGCAGTTTCTCTGGGTCGGAGAGGCTGAGGAATTTGGGGTATCTGTGGCTGATTTTGGTGTAGAATTGCTGGCGGGGCTGGGTGTATTTGGGTGGAGAATTGCTGGCGGGTCTGGGTGTATTTGGGTGGAGAATTGCTGGTGGGGCTGGGTGTATTTGGGTGGAGAATTGCTGGCGGGGCTGGGTGTATTTGGGTGGAGAATTGCTGGTGGGGCTGGGTGTATTTGGGTGGAGAATTGCTGGTGGGGCTGGGTGTATTTGGGTGTAGAATTGCTGGCGGGGCTGGGTGTATTTGGGTGGAGAATTGCTGGCGGGGCTGGGTGTATTTGGGTGTAGAATTGCTGGCGGGGCTGGGTGTATTTGGGTGGAGAATTGCTGGCGGGGCTGGGTGTATTTGGGTGGAGAATTGCTGGCGGGGCTGGGTGTATTTGGGTGGAGAATTGCTGGCGGGTCTGGGTGTGTTTGGGTGTAGAATTGCTGGCGGGGCTGGGTGTATTTGGGGCATTCTGTCAGGAAGTGCAGCTCTGTCTCTGTGCTGTTGAGCTGGCACTGCTGGCATGTTCTCTTCTCCTGAGGAACCCAGGATCTTTTGTGTCTGCCAGTCTCTATAGCCAGGCTGTGCTGACTGAGTCTGTACCTGGTCAGGGTGGTCCTCAGTTTCGGGTCAGTCACTGTGCTCAGGTTTCCCCTCAGTTTCCCAGTAGGTGATGTATTTGTCTCTCTAGTGAGCTGTAATTAGGTTTGTTCTGATTAGTTTACTGATGTTCTGGTTCTGAGCTTGTTGAGTGTTAGCGTGTGTTAGTGTAGAACTGTAGCTCAGGACCAGCTGAGTGAGGGGACTATTGTCTTTGCTCAACTCTTGGTACTGCAGAGCTTTATAATGGTGAGAGTTTGGGTCGCTCATTTTTAGATGCTTCCAGAATTTGATTGCCCTTTTTTGTATCTTAATGATTAATGGATATCGGCCTAATTCTGCTCTGCAGGCGGTGCTGTTGGTGTTGCTGTTGCTGTTGGTGTTGCTGTTGGTGGAGTTTCTGTGCACCTTTAAAATGTTTGTACAGAATACTGCATGCAGAGTCTCAATTGGATGTTTGTCCCATTTGTCAAATTGTTGACTGGTAAGCGGACCCCTAACTTCACTGCCATAAAGGGCAATAGGTTCTATTACTGACTCAAATATTTTTAGCCAAATTTTAATTGGAATTTCTGCACAAATTTGACGTTTTATGGCGTAGAAAGCCCTGCGTGCTTTTTCTCTCAGCTGATTCACTGCTTGGTGGAAATTTCCAGAGGAACTGATTGTGATGCCTAAATAGTTGTAGTTGGAGGCGTGGTTAATTTCCTGTGTGCCTAATAGAAATATGTGTTTTGTTCCCTGAGATCTGGATCTTTTTTGAAATATCATGATCTTTGTCTTTTTGGGGTTTACTACCAGGGCCCAGGTCTGGCAGTACTGCTCCAGCAGGTCCAGGTTCTGCTGTAGACCCTGCTCTGTGGGGGACAGCAGGACCAGGTCGTCTGCATAGAGCAGGAATTTGATCTCTGAGTCGTGCAGAGTGAGACCGGGAGCTGTGGACTCCTCTAGTATTTTGGCCAGTTCATTAATATAAATGTTGAATAGGGTTGGGCTTAAACAGCAGCCCTGTCTCACTCCGCGCTCCTGAGAGAGAGAATCTGTTTGTTTGTTACCGATTTTAATTCCACACCTGTTTCCTGTGTACATTGATTTAATGAGATCATATGTTTTACCCCCTACACCACTTTCTAGAAGTCTGTAAAATAATCCTTGGTGCCAAATAGAATCAAATGCTTTTTTAAAGTCAATAAAACAGGCAAATATTCTGGCTTTATTTTGATGGACATGTTTTTCAATCAGGGTGTGTAGGGTGTAAATATGATCAGTGGTGCGGTAATTTGGTAGAAACCCAATTTGACTTCTATTCAAGACACTGTGCTTCATAAGGAAGTTTAAGATTCTAGAATTTAAGATGCTGCACATCAGCTTCCCCAGATTACTGTTCACACAGATGCCTCGGTAATTATTAGGGTCAAATTTATCTCCATTTTTAAAGATTGGTGTTATCAGTCCATGGTTCCAGGTTTCAGGGAAGTGACCTACACTCAGGACTAAATTGAACAGTTTTAATATGGCCAAATTAAATTTTGAACTGGTACATTTTAGCATCTCATTCAGGATGCCATCGGGTCCAGATGCTTTATTTGGTTTTAGTTTTTTAATTTTGTCTTTAAGCTCTTGTTCAGTAATTGAGAAGTCTAAAGGATTTTGATTGTTTTTAATTGCTATTTCAAATTTTTCTAGTTTTCTGTTTATCTTGCTTTGTTCTGAATTTGGGTCAAATTCTATTTTTTTAAACAGTGTTTGGAAGTGGTTTGTCCATGTATCTCCATTTTGTATGGCCAGTTCTTCATAATCTTTTTTTTTAAAGTTTATTCCAATTATTCCAGAATGTGTTTGTATTTATTGACTCCTCAATTACTGATAGTTGCTTGTATGTATATTGAGCTTTTTTGGTTCTGAGTGTACGTTTATAATTCTTTAGTGTTTCACAGTAAAGAAGGCGTATGTGTGCATTGTTTGGATTTCTGTGTTTCTGATTTGATAAATTTCGAAGTTCTTTTCTCATGTTTTGGCACTCCTGATCAAACCAATTGTCTTCTTTTTTGAGTTTGGGTTTTGATCTGTTTTTATTTTTTAATCGTGCTTTTTTAGCTGTTTTATCAAAAATCATATTCATATTTCTTACTGCCAGATTGATTCCTTCTTTACTGGGAACATATGTGGTGTCCAGAAAGGAGTCTAAAAGTGTCTGAATGTCTTGATTTGCAGCTGCTTTCTGGAACTCTTCTGTGCTGTTTTGGGCCCATCTGTATGGTCTCCGGACGTTGTACAGCTTACTGGGCTGTGTGTGTGCACTGCTGTTATCTTCTTTTAATGAACACAGTGATTTGGCTGTGATCAGACAGAGGGGTTAGTGGTTTTACAGTGAATGCGCTGAGAGAGAAAGGGTCTAAATCTGTTATGATGTAATCTACTGTACTATTCCCAAGAGGTGAGCAAAATGTATACCTTCCTAAAGTGTCCCCCCGTAACCTGCCGTTGACGATGTACAGACCCAGGCTTTGACAGAGCTGCAGGAGGTCTTTACCACTTTTGTTGACCGTGCAATCTTGATTGTTTCTATGGGCATAAGAAGGGTTATTAGTAATGGATGGCATATTACTGTTAATGTATTTGTCATTTTTTATATTAATATAATCAGGCTGTGTTCCAGTTCTAGCATTGAAGTCCCCACAAATCAGCACATTTCCCTGGGCCTGGAAATGGCATATTTCCTTTTCTAGCTCTGGGAACGTCTCTTCGGAGTAGTAAGGGGACTCTGCTGGAGGAATATATATGGTACAGAGAAACAGATCTTTTTTCATAGGTAATAATGCCTTTTTTATTTTAAGCCAAATGTAAAATTTCCCAATTTTCAATGTGTCTAAAAAACTGTGTAGGTTTTCTTTGTACCATATGATTATTCCTCCTGAGTCTCTGCCCTGACGCACTGAGTTCAGCTTTTGGGAAGGGATGATGATCTCTCTGTGGCCTTGGGGACAGTGAGTGGTCGTATCAGTCCTACACCAAGTCTCCTGCAGTATTAGGAGATCAGTGTTTTTGATATTGTTTTGAAAGTCCTCATCTAGATTTTTAAACCCAAATGTTGATGATTTTAAACCTTGAATGTTCCACATGCTAATTGAGAGTGAAGCCATGTTAATAGTAAATCTCCTTTTCTGTTTAAAATGAGATAAATAAAGAAATCCATTAATACTGAATATATTGGGGGGAAATAAATAAATACATTCAGAAAGAAAACAGGAAGATCACTACAAGTTCATTTTATAATGAAAAAGACTGAAGTAGTGTCTAAGTGTGCTGCATATATGAGCTATGGGAGTTTTGCACAGATGTACTGTAGCAGCTGTTTGATTTCACCCATCTGTGTAGAGCTCTGTGGAGCACGAAGGACCTCTGCATAGCTGCGTTGCTGCTGTAGGGCCCTGTCCTGAATGAGGGGGGCTACCCGGGGTGCGTGGTCAGGGTGAGGCCGGTGCACTGGTCCGGTTGGAGGGGGGCGTTGTGCTCGTCCGGTTGGAGGGGGGCGTTGTGCTGGTCCGGTTGCTGGTAATACATGAGCTGGTCCGGTTGGAGGGGGGCGTTGTGCTGGTCCGGTTGGAGGGGGGCGTTGTGCTGGTCCGGTTGCTGGTAATACATGAGCTGGTCTGGTTGGAGGGGGGCGTTGTGCTGGTCTGGACGGTGTGACCCGGTAGGCTGGTCCAGGTGGCGAGGTGTGAGGAGGATTATGGTGTCCCGGTAGGTGCTGGGCTCTCTGGAGGTGTTTGTGGATGGTAGGGCTGATGGCTGCGTGCCTGAAGCTGTGTTGTGGTCTTGGGAACCTTCCTCCGTGTTCCTGTGTTGAGGGGGAATGTCTGCCAAGTGTGGTATTTTTAAGTGTCCTGGCAAATTCTCTGACCGTGTGTTTGCTTATGTGCACATGGTCGTAGAGATGGTGGGGGGTGATGTTAGAGTGGTGGGCCAGGTGCACATTAGGCATGAGGGCACATCCTCTAGAGATGTCTGCATTGATCTTGTGGATGGTGGCTGGGTGGAAGTCTTTGCGGGGCAGGAGGGTGGAGATGATGATTTTGGCGTTAGGAAAAGACTCAGCAGCTCTCTCTGCTACTCTGCACAGCAGTCTTCCTACCCTCTCCTGCTCTGTTCTGAGGTCATTGGTGCCAGTGTGGATGATGATAGACTTGGCAGTGTTAAGTTTGGAATCAGAGAGAATTCTGTGGGCATCTTTTATTTTTGGGCACCATATTTTTGCTGTTTTCTGACCTGGGAAGAGTAAATCCTCCTGCAGGAATTTCCCATTTGAATCGATCAGAATGGCAATGTCTGTGTCTTTCTCCACGGTGGCTGCCCTGCTGCTCTGCTGCCCTGCTGCTCCCTCTGCTTCAGGCTTCTGGAGCTCTTCCGGTCTATCAGACGGGGGCTTGTGGGGGTCTTGCTGTGTAGCAGGAAGTTTTTGAGTGTGGCTGGATGGTGAGGGGCTGGCAGTGAGTGCAGTGTTCAGCTGCTCAGTGTGTGTCTGGATCTGTGTGTTTAGGTTCTTTATCGTAGTGTCTTTCTGGAGCAGCTCTTCCTTCAGGCTCCAGATTTCTGTTTTCAGTTGCTGTTTAATTTGTTCCAGTTCTCTGTGTGTGTCGTCTCGAACGCTTGCCAGTTCACTGTTTAGTGCTTCTCTCTCCTGTAGCAGATTCTTTACATCTCCCTTCAGCTCTTGTACAGTTACCTTTAGCTGGCTGTACTGGTCTCTGAGGAGGCTCATGTCTTTCCTGGTGGTGATGTGGGTGTGGATGTGCTCCCTCAGTTCCACCAGTTCCACTTCCAGTAAGGAGAGGCTGTTCCTTATCTCAGCTACAGTGGAGTGGAGGCGTGGGCTCGGGGACGGGGCAGTGCTGACTGAGACTGGGCTGGGGACTGGGCTGGGGGCTGTGCTGGGGGCTTCGCTGGGGGCTTCAGCTCTTTCTTGTTTGGCCAGGTTTGTGAGATTGGGAAAAGCCATTTCAAACTTCAGCAGGGCGTCTTCACTCCCCTGCACCATCACTGTGCCGTTTTGGTACAGGTTCACTGTTAGGAGCCTGTTCTCTGAGTCTTTTTCTGCATCCTCAAAGATGTATAACTGGCAGCCCTTGCAGATGCCTCTCTTTGTGGTGTGTGTGAAGTATCTGCACAGAGCCGAATGCCACGCTGGACTGTGCTCCGTGTAGAAGAGTCTCCGGTCTGTGACTCTGTCGCTGTGTGGGAGCGGGTCTCTTACCCCAGTGTGAGGCGCAGGTGTGGGGCGCAGGTGTGGGGCGCAGGTGTGAGGCACAGGTGTGGGACTGTCTGCTCTCTGCTCCTGGTGTAGTCGGGTGTGGTTGGTCTCAGCGGTGGGTGGAGCTGCTAATGGCTAACGGCTATCGGCTACGCTGCTTGCTGCTCTCCGTCTGATTCTTATCTTGGTTTTTTTTCTGTCTAATTTGATCGAAATAAATGATTTTTAAACTGAAGTGACGTTTTGTCGATATTATAATTATAATCAGTTTGTTTTCTATAATTTTATCTCATTTTAAAAATGAAAAAAGGTAGAAATTTCAGGAGCTCATATTAAACACGACTGTTCCTCTCTCTCTCTCTCTCTCTCTCTCTCTCTCTCTCTCTGTCTCTGTGTCTCTCTCTCTCTCTGTCTCTGTGTCTCTCTCTCTCTCTGTCTCTCTCTGTCTCTCTCCCTCTCTCTCTCTCTCTCTGTCTGTCTCTCTCTCTCTCTCTCTCTCTCTCTCTGTCTCTCTCTCTCTCTCTCTCTGTCTCTCTCTCTCTCTCCCTCTCTCTCTCTCTCTCTCTCTCTCTTTGTCTCTCTCTCTCTCTCTCTCTCTCTCTGTCTCTCTCTCTGTCTCTCTCTGTCTCTCTCTCTCTCTCTCTCTCTCTTTGTCTCTCTCTCTCTCTGTCTCTCTCTTTGTCTCTCTCTCTCTCTGTCTCTCTCTCTCTCTCTCTCTCTGTCTCTCTCTTTGTCTCTCTCTCTCTCTCTCTCTGTCTCTCTCTTTGTCTCTCTCTCTCTCTCTCTCAGTCAGTCATTCTTTGCCGCTCTTTCGCTGATGATGTGTGCAAGACCTACAGTCAGAGGGTTTTTTAAAGCAATTCTGTATCGCTACCTTTTCCCCCTAACACACACACACACACACACACACTGGAAAACTGTCGGAACATTTTATATTTAATTTTATAATTTCCAAAGCTCCTACAGTGGGGACAATTCACGTGTGACAGAGAGCAACAGCTGGTTTATGGAAATCTATACTGTATTTTGTTTCTTGCAAACATCAAAGCATGAAAATGTACAATCTTGTTTTTTGACTACACTGTGGGTCTTCAGTACAGCTAACATCATTCATTCATCAAACCTATTCATTTAATTAATTAATTAATTAATTATTATTTTTTTTACATTTGTTGATGTGGAATTAATACAGAACTATCTCTTTAGAACTATATTTCACACACTCCTACATAATCCTAGGGTAGGAAAAATAAATTGGGGAAAAAAATCCTACTGTGGACAATAATTTTGAAACATTTTCCCAAGAGGAAAACACTGGACTATTCTGAAGTGACCTTCTATGAGCCCTGACCTAAATCCTATTGAGCATCTTTGGAAGGAGCTGAAATATGCTTAAGCTTTGGAATAGTCTGCCCATAGGATTAGGGCCAGTGTTAGGTTTACCATCAGAGTAATGTAGCACACTAGGCCATGATCAAAAGAAGATCCAGAAGATCTAAAATAAACTGTTTAGTTATTTCAAGTCTGAAATGAGCACCAGTATTAGAAAATTGAGAACTATAGAAACATTGGTGAATCTTCCTACAAGTGACTGGACTGCCCAAATATATGGAAGGCCACTGTAGCAAAGTATCGAGGACGTCTCCCATGCAATTTAAGGACATGTCGGTTGCAGTTATTGCTGCTACTTGTCAACAGGCGAGTTACTAATAGTAAAGGGGGCATTACCTTTTTACATGAGTGATTTTCATGTTAGGCAGTTCTACAAATAAGTGAAATAATGATGTATAATGTGTTTAGTGTTTGAAAAGGTTCTCTATGTCTAATATTACATTCTGTATAAAGATCTAAAATCACTCACTTGGACAAAAGGGGGGTAATACTTTTCACAGCACTGTACATGTTCTCCATCACACTGTAATGGTTGGTGTTTTTCTCTGTGTTTAATATCAGCAGGACTGAAACCCAAAGAGACAGTTCTCCAGTTACGACCTGCGTGTCTATGAAGAGTGACAGGTCCATACATCAACCTCCTGATCTCAGTGGTGGACCTGAACCTTCTGACCAAGGGTGAGGAGAACAAGAAGCACACACAGATCCCTTTACCATAATTTAATTTTTAATTTCTTTACCATAAACACTTCAGGTGAAAGTTGGTCAGATTTGATTAAACATGTTTTGAGGTGTAGAGGTAAATTAGTCTCTGTTACACTGGGATTTATTCTCACAAGGGGAGCCATCCTGCTCTAGTCAGAAGTTAGAAGTTGGGCAGTTAGATTCTTTAACTAGGGTGAACTCTTCCATGTGTCTGTCTTCAGGTAGACTGGCTGTTTCTGAGGAGGACATGGAGATTCTGGTTCTGCTGTTGATAGATCCTGGTGCAGCTCAGTCTGTAATGATGGCTGAACTGGTTAATCTGTCAGACACAATGTCCTTTAGGGCTTCTGACTTATTGAGAGGGTTAGGTGGCGAAGATGAGTTAATTACTGGCTGTCACTGTGGGATCCTATCCAGTAGAGGGAGTTAATGTTCTGTTAACCATGGCGTCATTCAGGCGTGTAGCATCCCTGTCTTGAGAAAGAGGTTTTCTTTTCTTGTGTGGCGACCTGGTCTCAGTTGTATAAGGAAGGGAAGGCCAAGGGTTTCATAGCAGATCCTGTGGTAGAGCTGACAGGTTTATGATCATAAGTTAAGACACACTCTTATTGAAGAGCAGAAAAAGATCCTATTTTTCAGAATTCTGAAGTTATGGTTGTGAGAGGGGGCACCGCCATTTTTGCTGTTTACTATAAAAGATTCCACAAACAACTTCAAAGACAGTACACCTTCTGAACTTTTTTGGTCATTGCTGGATCTAGTTGACCAGTGAGATATTGGTGAAGATTTTAAAAGTTGCATTTGGTCTACTTGTGACTTGGTTTGGGAAGATCCTAGAGAGCTTGAGTAAAAATAAAATCTCAGTAGAAGATGTGCGTGGATTCTAGGTTTAAGGAAGGGGGTTCTGGTGTTATTAACCGTGCAAGATGACCAAAGTATTATATTTAGTGGACCTAAAAAAGTGTGAAAAGTTTTGTTGACAGGAATTGTGTGGGTAGCACTCCTCGGTTATGCCCCATTTAAAGCCCTTTAAAGCCATATCAATCATGATCAATATTTTATTGCCTCGTTAACACACATGACTGTGCAACAAACGTGTGAGGAAAAAAAAGGATGATAGAGAGGTTTTATTCCATTGATTACCTGTATATATAGTCCTGATTTAACTACAATACTACTTTCTACCATAGAAGAACAGATCCTAGCATAGAACCTTGTGGTCTTCTAATTTATGGTGGCAACAAATGAAAATGAACTGCCAACATTATCCTTAAACACAGGTCAGATTTAAAGCAGTTTAGAACTGTCCCCCACAGTCCAACCAAAGTGTTCAATAGGTCATCCGTTTCCATAATGAGAACTCTGTACTATGAAGAGCATTAAACACAAACCAATGAAACAAAATATGTCAGCTCTTTTCTTCCATAAATTTATGTAGGAAGTGGAACTGATGTTACAAAGGATATTTGAATCAATCCTGGATTTTTTTTTTGTGTTTAATCTCCATCAGGCAGCTCTTACCAGAACGAAGAGGAACAAGAGACCTGCAGCAAGAATCCAGTCAACCCACAGATGATGTTCTGCACAAGGTTTTAGAGAGACACAAAACCAGCATGAAGAACAAGTATGAGATCTTATGTGAGGGAATAAAAACTCCAGAGAACAAAACCCTCCTGAACAGGATTTACACTCAGCTCTACATCATAGAGGGAGAGAGTGACGGAGTGAATGAAGAACATGAGGTTTTACAGAAGGAGAAAACATCCCACAAATACTTACAGGACTCTCCAATCAACTGCTTAGATATCTTTAAACCTCTACAAGGTCCTAAAGGAGGAGCAGAAGAAGGGGACATTAGAGGTGTGAGGACTGAAGATGAAGAGCCAAAGGTCCAGAAGCTCAGAACAGTGCTGACTAAAGGCATTGCTGGGATTGGAAAAACTGTCTCTGTGCAGAAGTTCATTCTGGACTGGGCTGAAGGAAAAGCCAATCAGGATGTAGAGCTGATGTTTGTTCTTCCGTTCCGGGAGCTGAACCTGATTAAAGATGATCAGTACAGTCTTCATCAACTTCTGTGTGTCTTCCATCCTGAGCTCAAAGATCTGGAGCCAAAGATCTATGATGTGTGTAAAGCTGTGTTCATATTTGATGGTCTGGATGAAAGCAGAATTCCACTGAAGTTTGGAGAGTGTGAGAAAGTGTCTGATGTAACCATGACATCATCAGTGAGTGTTTTGATCACAAACCTGATCAAAGGAGATCTGCTTCCCTCTGCCCTCATCTGGATCACCTCCCGACCAGCAGCAGCCAATCAGATCCCTCCTCAGTTCATCAACCGTGTGACAGAAATTCAGGGATTCAGCGACCCACAGAAGGAGGAGTACTTCAGGAAGAGGATCAGTGACCAAGACCAAGCCCAGAAGATCATCTCCCACATTAAGACAGCGAGGAGCCTCCACATCATGTGCCACATCCCCGTCTTCTGCTGGATCTCAGCCACTGTGCTTCAGAGAATCATGGAAGAAGACAGTGATCCAGAAATCCCTAAAACTCTGACTGGAATGTACTCCCACTTCCTGCTCACTCAGACCAGCATGAAGAAGGAGAAGTATGAGGAGGAAGAGGAGAGAGACCCACAGAAACTGCTGGAATCCAACAGAACCCAGCTTCTGAAACTGGCTGAACTGGCTTTCAAACAGCTGATGAAGGGCAATGTGATGTTCTGTGAAGAGGACCTGAGAGAGAGCGGCATTGACGTCACTGAGGCCTCAGTGCATTCTGGGATCTTCACTGAGATCTTTAGGGAGGAGTGTGTGCTTTACCAGAGGAAGATCTACTGCTTTGTTCATCTGAGCTTTCAGGAGTTCCTGGCTGCTCTCTATGTTTTCCACTGCTACCAGATCAGGAACATGGAGGTTCTAGATAGGTTTAGAACATGGCGTGTAGAGTGGTCTGAGAACCTTAAATTGGAGGAGCTGCTGTGTGGAGCTGTGGATAAAACCATACAGAATGAAAATGGACATCTGGATCTTTTCCTCCGTTTCCTGATGGGCATCTCACTGGAGTCCAATCAGAGAATCTTACAGGGTCTACTGACACCCACTCACACCAACATGGAGAAAACCATAGAACACATCAAGAAAGTAATCAAATTTGATGAATATCGATCTAAGATCAGATATTATTATGGTCTTTCAACTGAGAGATCCATCAACCTGTTCCTCTGTCTGTCTGAAATGAAGGACCAGTCTCTCTCCAGAGAGATTCAGGAGTATCTGAAATCAGAGGAACACTCAGACGTGAGGCTGTCTCCTGGACAGTGTTCAGTACTCGCCTATATGCTAATGTCCTCAGAGGAGGTTCTGGATGAACTAGACCTGAAGAAATTCAACACATCAGAGGAGGGATATAGGAGACTGGTTCCAGCAGTGAGTGTCTGCAGAAAGGCCTTGTGAGTATTAGATCTACATTAATTTAACACTGTGTTTATATATTTATCAACAGCTGATCATAAATATAATTTAATATAAATAACTGGAAGTGTATTTTGTAACAGATCAGCAAGTACCCCCTCTGCCCACTTTACATGCCCTTATTAAACTGGACAGTGTTCTGTGTTCATTATTCTTTTACAGACTAGCTAACTCTTATCTCACTGAGGACTCCTATAAAGTGATCTGCTCTGTTCTACAATCAGTAACCTCCCCCCTGAAAGAGCTGGACCTCAGTAACAATGACCTGCAGGATTCAGGAGTGGAGCTGCTCTCTGCTGGACTGAAGAGTCCTCACTGTAAACTGGAGACACTCAGGTAGGAGTGAATTAATGAATGAAATTATTTCTACATAGAAAAAATAAGCAGAGGTGGTGTAGTTTAGCTCAAAACACCTCTTTATCAGAACATTGTAAAAATACCCAGAATATGTAGCGTGTAATTCAGAAATGTAGCTTTGAGTGAACTATAACAGCCCAGTGAACTGTAGAAAAGTCCAGTAACTATCCTAAACTGAGCTGATGGTGAAGTTTCAGTACTGCTGTACAGGAAGCGTCTGGCTGGAGAGAATGAACAGTAGCTACAGACGGAGGAGAAAGCCTGAATAAATGAGTGGAGAAGCTTAACGAGAGCAGATGCTTCTAGACGAATTTACTGCATGATAGAACTAAGCTGATAATATCCCACCGTGCTCTGTGACATGTAGAAAAATACTGACCAGGCCCAGTATGTCTTTGTTTTAGATGAAGGTGGTGCTTACCTGACCAGTGTTTCACTGACTAACAGACCTGTGAGTTTCAGATCTGTGGAAATGATATTAGTGAGCATGGCTGGAGATTAGGTTAGAGTGATGTTTGTGTATTAGTGCAATATGAAAGGAAAAACATAGAAGATCAGCTGTTCCTTAATTAGCTGAGAATGACAGTAAGGATGTGATCAGTGTCCATAAGAACAGTCCTTCCACAGCTACACAGAGAGAGAGAGAGAGAGAGGTAATACGGCAGGTCTGCAGTGCAGAAACACCTCATTAAAAAAATAATGGAGATCTGAGGGTCAGTGGTGTAAAACCGCAGACACTGCTCAACAAATATGTGGAAAGCACTGATCTGTTCAGATGATTAATTCTTTATAATCTTCTCCATATCAGTGGCATACACAAAGAGACTGACCTGAACTGCAGCCACCAAATCTCCGTCTAGCTGAATACCCTCTCCACCACCATCATCAAAAGGTTAATTTAGTGGAGTTATTTTGGGTAGACAGTTTTCTAACACTGCAGTACAGTTCCAGAGACTGCAGAATCTTTGCACAGGTGTAATGAAGCATTTGTCTAGTGGCTTATGGTGGCACACTTACTAGTATTACATAGTATATTGTGTTTTACTTCTGTTAGTTATCTGTCTTTACTCTTTTACTTGGATTATGCATTAGTGCATTAGCTCTAAATATTCTGTGTAAACGGAATGCATGACGACCATAATCCAAAGTTACACAAAAGCTGGACATGAAGAGCAATGCTTAAATGACCTTTAAATTGTCTTTAATTTGCAGACTAGCTGGTGGTAACCTCACTACCAACTCCTGTGAAAAACTAGCATCAGTTCTACAATCAGTAAACTCCTCTCTGAAGTATCTGGATCTCAGTAACAATGACCTGCAGGATTCAGGAGTGGAGCTGCTCTCTGCTGGACTGAAGAGTTCACACTGTAAACTGGAGACACTCAGGTGAGCTTTCTGTAAATGTATTTTTAAATATTAATAAGAATAAAAAATTATGAAAGGTGGTACAATAAGCAAACGTATGATGCTAATTGAATGACGCTAATCGTATGATAAACGCATGATGCTAATCCTTTGAGATTCTATAGTAAGATGCTAATGTTTGTATATGTTGTAACATTCTTTCTTTTTGCAGACTGGCTAACTGTAAGCTTGGTGAAAAGGCATGTGAAACTCTGGGATCAGCTTTACAATCTCCACACTCCCCCCTGAAAGATCTGGACCTCAGTAACAATGACCTGCAGGATTCAGGAGTGGAGCTGCTCTCTGCTGGACTGAAGAGTCCTCACTGTAAACTGGAGACACTCAGGTAAACCTTCTCAGATTTTGCCAAGCTAACATGCTCATGTGGGACTCATCCTTAAAAAGATATAAAGTAATACATTATTATTGCACTTATAATTTTTTTTTATGAGAAAATAAAGAAATGAGCACCATGCAAAATATTTGGCATTTTAGAAATTTGAGTTCTTTTAGCTTGTTAGGGCTATGCCTTTTTCACTGTCACGTCAAATACCAGGTGATGCAAAATCCAAAGCTTTATAAAAACTCCTCGAACCTCGTCCCAACACTCAGCAGCCGTGAGCTCCTCTGAGCAGCTGCTGAGCTCTCTGAACATCACCCTAACTGCTGCTCCACAGAGCAGGAGGAGACTAGAGGAGACAGCAGAGTGTTCTCAGGAGCCGGTTCCTCAGTTCCACATGGAGGGAAGAATTGACCGTTAACAGGAACACTGGAGGACAAGCTGAGGTCTGGAAGACCAAGAGAACTTTCAGAGAGAGCTGCTGGTAGGACTGATAGAAAGACGCATTCTGGAAACAGATCCTGTGGACTGATGATGTTAAAATAATGCAATAAACCACAAATTTATCACTTTTATAAATCAGCAGTCAGCATAAAATATTGTAAAGTACACCAATTTCCAAATCATGAATGTATTAATAAAAAAACCCATTCACAATTAAATATTTTTCTGTCACACAGCATAGTCTGTTAAAAGTGAGAAATGTTGCTAGGCAACATCGAAGGTTTATCAAGGTATAGCTATAATAATGTAGTGTAGCTTAATGAAACAAAATATCACAATGATTTCATGTGTATTTAGGGTTTTTATCTGACGTAATTCAGATATCACTCTGTTTGAATAGAATTTAATGAAACAGTGGGAGAACCTTTCTTTGTTTTTAAACCAGCACTGAAGAGTAAGAGGGAGGAGAAGCTACCGCTAATGCACACATGCTATAGAAAAACCATTTCATTTTAGAATGCCGCAAACTAGCTAATTGACTGTGTTTAAGACATTGATGCATTAATATAAAATGTAAATGTTGGTTGTAGGTTGTAGGTGTGCGTATATAGTGTATTTTACAACGGGTTCAAACATGGATCAGCCAATCAGATCTTAGGACCTAAACTATCCATTTTATAATAGAACCTTTTTGGCCATAATGAGCAAAGATATGTTTAAAACAAAGGTTCAAAATTTCTTTAGGAATACATCCACAACTGTTAAACACTGGGTTGGATGGGTCATCCAACACACCTCAACATCCACAATGGACCACCTCAAGAGAAGCAAGTTGAGGGTTTTCCCGCAGCGTCTCCACTTAAACATTTAGAACATCTGAATAGACCTCAGAGCATTGCAGCAAGAAGACCCAAGAACCCACTGCCACTGCCATTGTACATACATGACTAACTCTGTTGTACAGTGAGTTTTCATTTCTCTCTTTGCAGGCTAGCTTTGTGTAATCTTGGTGAAAAAAACTGTGGACCTGTCTGCTCAGTTCTACAATCAGTAAACTCCTCCCTGAAGTATCTGGACCTCAGTAACAATGACCTGCAGGATTCAGGAGTGGAGCTGCTCTCTGCTGGACTGAAGAGTCCTCACTGTAAACTGGAGACACTCAGGTAATTCATTTTCATGTGAATTAATTTTTTTTACTAGAAGCGCCGCCCCTTCTTTGACCTTCTGATTCCTAGAAGAACCAACAGCCGGTCATTTGACCCACTGTGAGTACCCACTAAGAGCACTGTGTTGTTGTTTTTTTACTTATAGCCGCAACACAAAAGACTACCTGGTCTTTACACAAGGAAGCTGTTACTGACACACAATACTAGATAGAGAGCACTTCTTGTACTTCTAGCCCATGACTTCTAGGTAGAAATGGGTCAACTAGGTTTGGGTTTTTTTTTGGTGTGGCCGTAGAAGTGAAATCTAGCAGCCGCTAGCCTTTTGAGAAAGCTGAAAAGGAATCAGGATTTCATTGAACACTACATGAACCTCATGAAGAGCATGATTGAGAAATGGTTATGCATCTGCGGTTCCTTAAGAACACCTCAAGCAAGATGGCAAGGTGTGGTACATCCCCCACCATCAAGATTTGCATGGTCTTTGATTGCACATCTTCATTTCAGGGTGTATCATTAAATTGGGAGTTGCTTTAGAGACCTGACCTCACCAATACACTCATAAATCAAGTATCTGTAATAGCAGATTCAATGTTCTACCAAGCGAAGGTTCCTGAGGAAGACACAGATTTCCTGTTATTTATATGGTGCCCAGATGGTAACCTGAGTGAAAAGTGATTGTAGCACCAGAAGCTGTCAAAACCGTTCTGCGGTGGAGATAAAAACCTGAAAACTGGCATGTGCATATATATTCACCCTCTTTGCTATTAAGCCCCTAAAAAGTTCTGGTGCAACCAATTACCTTCAGAAGTCACATGCTTAGTGAAATGAAGTCACTAATGAAGTCCACCTTTGTGCAGTCTGATTAAGTGTCACATCATCTGTCACTATAAACACACCTTTTGTGTGGAAGGCCCCAGAGGCTGCAACACTAACCAAACAACACCATGAAGACCATGGAGATCACCAAACAAGTCAGGGACAAAGTTGTAGAGAAAGATAAGTAAGGGCTGGGTTTTAAAAAAAATCCCCCGGAGCACCATCAAATCCATTAACATTAAATGGAAAGAACATGGTACCACAACAAACCTAGCACTGGCCATCCACCAAAAAATGAAATATATATATATATATATATATATATATATATATATATATATATATATATACTTTTGCAAAGCACTCTATGTATCTCGTGCTGGGGAATAATAAACAATAAACAAATTAAAAACCTTTACTTTACTGATGAGGAAGTCAAGGGTGCTCCTACTCAAACAAATCATGATTCCAAGACACGGGTTGACAAGTTTGGACAAGATGCTATGAGGCGAAATGCAAGCCGCATTGCAACAGTCTGTCTTCTGGACTGTACAACAGTACAACAGTTCTTGGGTAGACAAAACTGCCAAAACAGGATTGCTTCCAGCTCCTCACAGTGTAGATATGTCAGTACTTTCCCAAATCCTGCTGATCAGACCAAGAAACTAATACAAAGTTCCTGTTGCAAGCAGAAAGAGACTATCCCAGGTGACCAGTCACAAAAATTGATCTTGACACAATCACAGAAAATGTTACTGTAAATAAGAAGACTTCTGGCCTCCTAAATCAGGACCAGAAATTGCTCTGCATTTTGTAATTTGTGTTTGACAGTTTTGCTCTTTGATCTTGCACTACAAAAGGATGCAAAACCGCCAGCAATACAATAAATAAATTATTCACCATGTGGATTTACATGTTGGATTACAGTGCTCCATAAATGTTTGTATACTGCTCTGCAGACATTTGTTGCTTTGTGTAAATATATTTTCCTTCTGTTCTGCAGATTATCTGGTTGTATGGTTACAGAGGAAGGCTGTTCTTCTCTGGCTTCAGCTCTGAAATCAAACCCCTCTCACCTGAGAGAGCTGGATCTGACCTATAATCACCCAGGAGAGTCTGGAATGAAGCTGCTCTCTGATCTACTGCAGGACCCACACTGTAAACTGGACACACTTAGGTATATATGCCATCAGTTGCATACACAAGAATTTATGGTGCTAAATGTTTTACTGTTTGTATGTTTCGGCCTCTTTTACAGAAGTTGTGCTTCTGTGTTCATACACTGACATGCCAAACGTCATGGAGCAAGAGCCAGTATTGTGTCCCATGACATTTGCCGTGTCCCATGAAAGCTAAAGAACTCTGACCTGTGGAATATGCATGTGGGGCCTATGCTTTAAATGTGGATGCAATTTCTGCGCGGTTAATCAATTGACATACTGATATTTGACTGCTATATGACTTTTGGCATATCAGTTAATAAGCATTAAACTATTAAATACCTTATGTGTCATAATGCTACATATACTTCTGAACCTTTACCAGAATTAAAATATACAAAGTAAAAACTGTCCTGCATCTTCACACCCATCAGCAATGGTCAAAACCCAAGATGTTTGAGGATCAAGTACAGTGCGATTTGACCCACAATCCTTTAAGATACATAGAGGACTTTGTCACACATTCCTAAACATTCATTATCATACATATCATAAAATCTCACTCTAGATCATATAGCTAAACAAAAGGTAATTTGTTTTTTTCCATACATATCCGAGGCCACTGTTTATTTATTTAGTATCATTATTAGTATGTTTTTAATTTCTCAAAAGATATTTCTGAGGACATTAGAAACCCCTAACAACTGCACAGGACTGTGGAAAGATTAAACTAAATCTTTTTGACACTGTGCAGCAGTTAAACAACTAGTCAGTGGCGGTGAACACAGACTCAGAGCCTAGTGATGCTGGAATCGTACACAGTTCTGCTTGTTTTTGGAAGGTGGTGTCAGTGGTGATTAGAAAGAGCCTGGTGATCTTCCTAGACATTCTCACTATCTACAGTCCAAGGTGCAGTTTCAATACCAGGCAGCGAGACAGCGGGTCAGGACACTCTCTACTGCCCCCTGTAGAAGGCATTTTTGCTTTTTCATGCTTTTTATCCTTCACAGGAAGTGAGGTCACTGCTGGACTTTCTTGGCCAGGCAGGTAGTTAGTTAATAGTTGAGATAATATAACCATAATATTATTGATAAAATTGTGTATAAGTAATAATAAAGTTAAAAATTAGAACATGACATCGTAATAAACCCAAATAAACATAAAGTCAGCGGTCAGTGTCTACCTGTAATTAACTCTATATAACATTAGAATAAACCCTAATAAACAGAAAGTCAGTGGTCAATGAGAGTGTCTACCTGTAATTAACTCTATATAACATTAGAATAAACCCAAATAAACATAAAGTCAGTGGTCAGTGAGAGCGTCTACCTGTAATTAACTCTATATAACATAAGAATAAACCCAAATAAACATAAAGTCAGCGGTCAGTGAGAGCGTCTACCTGTAATTAACTCTATATAACATTAGAATAAACCCAAATAAACATAAAGTCAGTGGTCAGTGAGAGTGTCTACCTGTAATTAACTCTATATAACATTAAAATAAACCCAAATAAACATAAAGTCAGCGGTCAGTGAGAGCGTCTACCTGTTATTAACGCTATATAACATTAGAATAAACCCAAATGAACATAAAGTCAGTGGTCAGTGAGAGTGTCTACCTGTAATTAACTCTATATAACATAAGAATAAACCCAAATGAACAGAAAGTCAGCGGTCAGTGAGAGCGTCTACCTGTAATTAACTCTATATAACATTAGAATAAACACAAATAAACAGAAAGTCAGTGGTCAATGAGAGCGTCTACCTGTAATTAACTCTATATAACATTAGAATAAACACAAATAAACAGAAAGTCAGTGGTCAGTGAGACTGTCTACCTGTAATTAACTCTATATAACATTAGAATAAACCCAAATAAACATAAAGTCAGTGGTCAGTGAGACTGTCTACATAAAGTCAGCGGTCAGTGAGAGCGTCTACCTGTTATTAACGCTATATAACATTAGAATAAACCCAAATAAACATAAAGTCAGTGGTCAGTGAGAGTGTCTACCTGTAATTAACTCTATATAACATTAGAATAAACCCAAATAAACAGAAAGTCAGCGGTCAGTGAGACTGTCTACCTGTAATTAACTCTATATAACATTAGAATAAACCCAAATAAACATAAAGTCAGTGGTCAGTGAGACTGTCTACCTGTAATTAACTCTATATAACATTAGAATAAACCCAAATAAACAGAAAGTCAGCGGTCAGTGAGAGCGTCTACCTGTAATTAACTCTATATAACATTAGAATAAACACAAATAAACAGAAAGTCAGTGGTCAATGAGAGTGTCTACCTGTAATTAACTCTATATAACATTAGAATAAACCCAAATAAACAGAAAGTCAGCGGTCAGTGAGAGCGTCTACCTGTAATTAACTCTATATCACATAAGAATAAACCCAAATAAACATAAAGTCAGCGGTCAGTGAGAGCGTCTACCTGTAATTAACTCTATATTACATTAGAATAAACCCAAATAAACATAAAGTCAGTGGTCAGTGAGAGTGTCTACCTGTAATTAACTCTATATAACATAAGAATAAACCCAAATAAACAGAAAGTCAGCGGTCAGTGAGAGCGTCTACCTGTAATTAACTCTATATAACATTAGAATAAACACAAATAAACAGAAAGTCAGTGGTCAGTGAGAGCGTCTACCTGTAATTAACTCTATATAACATTAGAATAAACCCAAATAAACAGAAAGTCAGTGGTCAGTGTGAGTGTCTACCTGTAATTAACTCTATATAACATTAGAATAAACCCAAATAAACATAAAGTCAGTGGTCAGTGAGAGTGTCTACCTGTAATTACCTCTATATAACATAAGAATAAACCCAAATAAACATAAAGTCAGTGGTCAGCGAGAGTGTCTACCTGTAATTAACTCTGTATTACATTAGAATAGAAGTCAGTGGTCAAACTATATAATATGAGAATATAATACAAAGAAATGTGTGTGTTTTTAGGATGGAGCATAGAGGAAAGATCATGATGAAACCAGGCCTAAAGAAATGTAAGTTCTGTCTACAGTTTCTACAGTTCTGTTAACACACACAAATTAAACATAATTAGAGCTTTATTTTTCTCTCCCTCTCACACACTGTGTGTGTGTGTGTGTGTGTGTGTGTGTGTAGATGCCTTTCATCTCACACTGGATCCAAACACTGCACACACTCGTCTCTCTCTGTCTGAGGAGAACAGAAAGGTGGAGAGTGTGAGAGAAGATCAGCCGTATCCGGATCATCCAGACAGGTTTAAACACTGCCCACAGGTCCTGAGTGTGGAGAGTCTGACTGGACGCTGTTACTGGGAGGCTGAGTGGAGTGGGGACAGGGCTGGTGTTTCTGTGTCCTACAGAGGAATCAGCAGGGACGGAAGAGGTGTAGAGATGTGTGGAAGTAATGAACTGTCCTGGATTCTGATTTGCTGTGATGAGCAAAAGTATGGCTCTGATATCAGTCACTCTGTCAGACACAATAGTTTAGAAATGCCTGTACGTGCCCCTCCTCCTCCCGGGTCCCGGAGAGTGGGGGTGTATCTGGACTGGCCGGCTGGCACTCTGTCCTTCTACAGCGTCTCACCTGATACACTGACCCACTTACACACCTTCAGCTCCACCTTCACTGAGCCGCTCTACGCTGGGTTCTATGTGTCTGAAGACTCCTCAGTGTGTTTGTGTGAGATAGCATAGTGTGTAAGTACACAGATTATTATGACTGAGTGTGTGTGTGTGTGTGTGTGTGTTTAACTATTGTGTAAACAAGTAAATTACGAATATACATAGTAATTGTGTTGCTGTAACTCATTTCACTTTTTCTTATTGTATTAAAACATGCAAGTGAATCTGTGTGGTAAAAACACTCAGGAAACAGGAAAAACTCCCAAAAGAGCACAAAGAAGAGACACACACAGCATTTCATCCTCATGTCCTTATATAGTTTTGCTTTGAATGACTGTTTCCTGTCACTGTTACTTTGTACAGGCAGTTTTGTCTGAACCTGAGTTTCTAGGCCTGGATTGATGTATCTGGTCCATTTAAACTTTTAGGCCACTTTAAAAAACACTGAAAAATATCCATTCAACTGTGACTTTCAGATCTTTTTACTTACTGTAGTTTACCTTTATTTTAGTAGTATGATATTTTAATTATTAATTATGATTGAATAATTATTAACTTGTATGTTCTTTGTTTAATTCCATGTTTTTAATTAAACGTAGTTTAACTCTGCTGCTCTTCCTTACTTAGAGTACTGGAAGTGACTCCAGTTCATTTAAGTGTTGTCCTAAGCTTTATCAACTATTGAAGTTTAATAATGTTGCTAGCATGGGTACCCCAAGGGTTGATTGACAGCTTAGAGGTTTGAAGTATTTATTTTTAATTGTAACTATTTTGCAAAAGCCTTTCTGAAGCACTAGATCTCAGGAATGTACTTATGTTTTTATTTTTCTTTATATTTTTGTCTTTGTATTCTCCATATTTTAAGTTTTCCTGTGTTTATCTAAAGCACTTTGAATTGCCACTATGTAGGAAACATACTGTACAAATAAACTTGCCTTGTCTAAAGTGTAGCCATGGATGTCAGAAACTGCTGCTATTTATATTTTTAGTTAAATGCTGAGGCTTTGTGGTAGTTCATACAATTACCGGATTATTAAGGCATCTTAAGATCTGAGGAAAGGTCAGACTCCCCTGTATCCAGCTATGTGTCCGTCAAGAGTCATCAGTCAATGTCAGATTGTCCTAACTTCAAAGGGCAATTAACCCCAGCTGATTTGTATTTATTTTTCCTTTTTAAAGAGTTGAGACCTGATAATGGAACCACTCTCTCAGTGAGAGGAAAATAATTGTGCCTTGATTCGTAATGGAATCCAGTGGAGTTTCAGTGCTTTTCGCCATGGGAGTGTATAGGAAACACTCATAAGGTCAGTCTGACAGGATGATAAAGGTCTTCAGACTGTCTTTACTGAGGTAGAACAGCAGACCCTGGTCAGTCGTACCGCCGGATCCACACAGCCAAAGGTTCTTCCCACTAGGTCGATTTTTGTAACTCCCTGAACAACCTTTCCAGCCAGCAGTGCAGCTGAAAAAAAGCTTGCTAATTAATGTAATTGTTATTGATTAAAAACTCTGCAAATATTAGTTACTTTGCTGGCAGATTATCTGTCTAAATTACAGTTAGCTCTGGATGTGTCGCTCGACTCAGTGTTAAAGCATGTCTCGAGTTTCCAAGCAGTACTGCTTCAAAACTCTCAATACAAAGGATGCCAAGTCCGGACTGGCGGACTCGGTAGAACTGGCAGAGTCAGTTCGGCTTGTGAGTACAAACTCCAGAGGGTGAGAGGACGCTGTACAGTAACTTTGCAATTGTGGTGTGTAATGAATTCTGGGATATTTGGGGATTTATTTAAATTAAATATTGACCTCTTATTGGTGAAGGTGACTATAGACGTTGATAGATAGGATGGACCACCGTCTCTCATTACTGGGTATAATGAATGCTATTAAAATAAATATCTTGCCCAAGTTCCTCTACTTATTTCAATCTCTGCCTATATGAATACCAAAATATTTTTTCACTTCAATTAACAGATTAATAAAACCTTTTATATGGCAAGTTAAAACTCCTAGACTTAGTCAAGATAAATTAATGTTGGAATTTAAGCAAGAATTAAAGTAGGCTAGATTTTTATTCAGATTTCATATGGCGAATGTAAACCTTCTTGATAGTACTTTCCTACACTCTGCATGGTCATGTATTTTTGGCATCTCTTTTCCACTAGTTCCAGAAGTTTACCTGTTGGGTAATTTTACCAATTCTAACCTAACCTTCTAACAGCAGCAAAAAGTTGTGTTGCTCATATCTTTACACTTGAAACCAATATTCCTTTCCAGGTGTGGCAGCCCTTCTTTGACTATATTAAAATATACTACTTTGACCAGATTGACTGACCCAGGGTAATGCAAGATATTGTTGAATTTTATCTTTGACTATATTTCTTAGTTGTACATTAGGGTGACCATATCTGTAATATTACATTTATTATACTGTATGTCATTATTAGATTTTTTGTTTGTTTGGTTATTTACATATTTTCCTTTTCACCTTTTGTCATTATAGTGCAAGTTGTGTTGTATGTTTAAAAAGCAAACTAAATAAAATATGAAAAAAAACAAAAAGCAAAAACTGTGGCATGTTGTTTCCCCCGTCCTGGTGTTGATCTGAGCACACTGAGCTCAGGTCAACGGAATATAAAATGTACAGTATATGTACTTAAAGAAAAATAAATTAAAAAATAAGTGTTTTTCTTTGCTTTCTTTTAAAAACAAAAGACTGCACACAGTATTTGGTTTGAATGTCAGGTGTCATTCCCAAACTGCCAAAGGAGTCCTTGACAAACCTCTGTATTCAAAGGCTTGACTGGAAACAGTGTGAAATTATTATAATAACATTTATAATTAATTATAATAAATGAAACATTTCAGTCGCTACATTTTTATTGTTTAATTCTTCAGGAACAGCAGTGTTTGAGGATCACATTTTGTACTAAACTCTCATTATTTAAGATATTACAAGATAAACACAGTTCTCCACTCTAGAACATCTTAAAGTGGAGAAAAAAGCCCACACAGCATAGTGACGTCGACTCATTACTGTTTCTTCAAAACTTTGATCATGACTAAAACCTCAATCACAGACATACAGCATATTCAGTTTAATAGAAGAATGGTGGTGGACCTTGAACATTTTTGTGTTTTGAACACTGGTAAGCTGGGGAACCAGCAGCAAACCAGCACCAGACCAGTAAGAACGAAAATAGACCAGCTTAGACCACTAGAGAAGTTATGCTGGTCTTCACTGTTGCTTTTTCAACAGGGTAGGGCTGTTCGTCCAACAGAGGGAGCTGCAGAATGTGTGTATTACAGACAGAGTGCAGAATGTTGCTTACAGTGGATCATCAGGTTCAGCTTCCGGTGTGTATTAATAGATGAACTCTTCAGTGCTCTAGCTGTGTGTGTCTGAAGAGGAACTCTCCAGCAGTGGAGGAGGATCATCTGACCCAAGGTGAGGAACCTTCACTCAGAGCTTAGAGCGATGGTAAAATAATGCTGATTATGTTTATATTAATAAGGTTTTAGTGAAGAGAGTAAATACTCATCAGTTTACTCTCATCAGTGTCTTGATCTGGTTTAAGTTACCAGTGTTTAAGATGATCCAGACATGTTCTCCAGCAGTGGTTCCCAACCCTGGTCCAGGAGAACCTCCTACTCTGCACATTTTAGTGTTTCAATAACTGTAACCAACATGTTACTAATATTAAAGGGGGTCATTATGTTTCTCACAAATGCAGTAATGAAGAAAATCAGGAGTAGGTAAAAACCTTTTTACAGCATGCCTGTATGCCTCCTCTAATGTTCTCCCTATGGAATTTGGAAATGTAGGTTTTCTTTTCGCCGTGTGCAGAATTATTAGGAAAGTTGTATTTCTGAGGATTCATATTATTATTGAACAGCTACAGAGCTCTCAGTCAATCCAAAATGTTCATAAACCTCAAACCTGAATATTTAAGAAAGTAAAAGTGAGGTTTTGGCTTTCTTAGGAGAATATCTATGAGTGCATAATTAATGTATGATAATAGTTTTAAAAAATGATATGTGTTTGTTGAAACAGTCATGTTTATGCTAGATCTGCCACCAAATACAGACAAAAACATTGCTAGTCTATTATAGAAAATCTTGTCTCCTCCAACTGACTGAATATCAGTCACTTCATGACCTGGTTTGGGTATATGGCACCTGAAACTGTAGAGCTGTGGGTCGCTAGCAAGACTGAGAAACACTGCCTAGACAAATCAACATGAACATCATCATAGCAGCAGGACTTTCCTGAACACCAGTTTCTGAGCTCCAGATATTCAGCATTGCGAATATTCTTTTTTTTAAACCAACACATTAAAAAGATAAAAAAAGAATTAAAGTACAAACAATAAAATAAACTACAGGGAATAGAATGAAACAAGACAAACAAGACAAATAAAAGCACGGCCTTATGTAGATATAAAGAACAGTAACTTTCATTATTTAACTATACATTAATTGCAAAACACATTCTGTAAACAATACGTTTTTAATAGCTTCAAAAGAAATCACTATTATATTGTTATGAATTACAGAGAAGCTTAAACAAACACCAAGCAAACGAAATATACCAACTGTGAGAAATTTAACAGAGGAACAGGAGTAGCACCTATCACAGCAGCGGAGCACAAATTAAAAATTAAGGTTAAGTTAAAAAATGAATTAATTTAAACAGAATAATGCGATCTCCTTCAACAGCTCAAATAAAAACAATTATTTTAAATACAGTAACACAAAATTCAATTATCTGAATTATTGAATTATTTTAATCGCCATTAAAATAGAATCGCAAAACACAACAAAGAGCACTTTAAATACAAAACACTGAGTGTAGTAAATTTAATAAAAGCACTGCTGTGCAGCATAAACAAAACATTTAAAATTAATATCTTATGTACAAAAACACAAGGTTTATTTTTTTTTTTTTACAATAATAACAGGTCGCCCCAAAATTGTAGCGCAAAACACCTTAAATACCTTATATTATATAATATAATATATTAAATTGAACAAAATAGCACAGGTCACAAATAGCAGCATAGCTTAAAAAATAATACTATAAAATATAACATCTTAAAAACGTAAAATTTATTTTTACAAAATACTGTTAGCAGCACAGAACACCAAAACAAGAAAAATAAACACCTTAAATAGTACATTTTACATAAGAGCCACACAGCTCTGTAGCAGCACAGCACACCTGTACAAAAGTTCAGGGTAGCGGTCACTAACCTGCGAGTGGACCAGACTGTGTCCTTCAGATACTGCTCAGCTCCTTTCTGCGCTGGAGTCACTGTGCTCTTCCTCTTCATCATCAGACTGCTCTTCTGCTTCAGATCAAGCTGTGAATAGCTTTATATCTTACTGATTCTTTAGAGAGGGGATAAAACATGTCCAACATCATAAAGTCTTTTTTGCATTTAAATCATTATTAATATTAATAATTATTAAAAAAACAGAACTTTTATTTTGACAGCTAGTTGCCAGCTGTGACGCCATTGGCTCCTGACCGGAACTGGAGTTTGTCTTCTCAGCAGAACCTGGACTCCTGTTCTACAGGTGGGTCAGTGTCAACAGCTTCACTTAGTAATGCAGGAGGTAAATAATAATACTGGAAGTAACATCTGGAGGGTTGTGTTCATGGGGTTTATTACCTGGTTGATGTAGAAAGTGTGAAGGTTAAAGTATGCTAGTTAGGTGCTAGCTCTGGCATGTTTGGCTAACTGCTAAGCTAACTGCTAAGCTAACTGCTAAGCTAACTGCCCCTGAGCTGACCATGGTTCTGTTGGTCTGTTTAACCCTAGTTTCTAAAGCTAGCACTGTGGTAATGTATCTGTATATGTTTCATATATAAAGATGCCACTGGGGACTGTGGTGAGGATGTTGTCAGGGGGTGGGGCTGGGGGGTGACCCTCATTATCTTTTTAACATATCCTTTAACTACATTAGTAATTAACATATACATATACTTATTTACAAAGACCAACAAATAATCCTAATAGCCTATATGGTCCAATCACCTTTTTCCAGGAGTTTTCTTTTCCTGGCAGTAATAAAGTAAGAGTAAAATAAAGTCAGACACTTTAAAAACACACTATTTCATCAGACACTGTTCAGTCCTTCTGGTCTGAGCTGCAGTGTATAACTGTGTCCATGTGGTTTTATGAACCTTCAACTTGCTTAACATGAGGTACTTCAAATCCTACAAAAAAAGTGTTTAGTCAGCCACTGATTGTGAAAGATGAGAGGGGTGTGTAATTTTCATCATTGGTACACTTCAACTATGAGAGAAACAAATCTTGGAAATTACATTGTAGGATTTTTAAAGAATTTATTTGTAAATTATGGTGGAAAATAAGTATTTGGTCACCCACAAACAATCAGGATTTCTTACTCTCACAGACCTGTAACTTCTTCTTTAAGAAGCTCTTCTATCCTCCACTTATTACCTGTATTAATGGCACCTGTTTGACCCCTTTATCTGTGTAAAAGACACCTGTCCACAGCCTCAGACAGTCAGACTCCACACTTAACCATGGCCAAGACCAAAGATCTGTCGAAGGACACCAGGAAGAAAAGTGTAGACCTGCATCAGGCTGGGAAGACTGAATCTGAAATAGGCAGCAGACTGGTGTGAAGAAATCTACTGTGGGAGCAATTGTAAGAAAATGTGAGACCTACAAGACCACTGCTAATCTTCCTCGACCTGGGTCTCCACGCTAGATCTCATCCCGTGGGGTCAAAATGATCATGAGAACGGTGAACAAACTGTACAGATCCCAGAACTACACAGAGGGACCTGATGACTGACCTGCAGCTGGACCAAAGTAACAAAGGCTACCATCAGTAACACACTACGTAGAAAGGGGCTCAGATTCTGCAGTGCCAGACGTGTCCCCCTGCTAAAGCCAGTACATGTCCAGGCCCGTCTGAGGTTTGCCAGAGAGCATATGGATGATCCGTGTTAAGGGAAGAATGAACGGGGTCGTGTATCGTGAGATTTTAAGCCAAAACCTCCTTCCATCAGTGAGAGCACTGAAGATGGAATGTGGCTGGGTCTTTCAGCATGACAATGATCCCAAACACACTGCCAGGGCAACAAAGGAGTGGCTTCGTAAGAAGCATTTCAAGGTCCTGGAGTGGCCTAGCCAGTCTCCAGATCTCAACCCCATAGAAAACCTTTGGAGGGAGTTGAAAGTCCGTGTTGCCGCCGACAGCCCCAAAACATCACTGCTCTAGAGGAGATGTGCATGGAGGAATGGGCCAAATTACCAGCTACAGTGTGTGCCAACCTGGTAAAGACTTACAGGAAACGTTTGACCTCTGTCATTGCCAAAATACTTATTTTCCACCATAATTTACAAATAAATTCTTTAAAAATCCTACAATGTAATTTCCTGAATTTTTATTCTCTTTTTGTCTCTCATAGTTGAAATGTACCCATGATGAAAATTACAGACCTCTCATCTTTCTAAGTAGGAGAACTTGCACAGTCAGTGGCTGACTAAACACTTTTCTTGCCCCATTGTTAAAGCACAGAATTGTTCACAGCGCTCTTACAATGCCTTGCAAAAGCTTTAACCCTCCCGTGGCATGTTTTGTGTTTTATCTCACAACCATGCCTACAACTTTGAACATTTAATATATTTTTATTGTGAAGCAAACAACAAATAGGACAAAATGACAGAAAGCTTCAGTGTGCATAACTGTTCACCCCCCTAAAGTCAGTACTTTGTAGAGCCACCTTTTGCAGCGATTATGAAGTCTCTTCAAGTCTGACCACAGATTCTCAATTGGATTAAGGTCTGTGCTTTGACTTTCACATACATTTATACTTTTCCCCTTAAACCACTCACTTAGCAGTGTGCTTCGGGTCATTGTCCTGTTGGTAGGTGAACCTCCATCCCAGTCTCAAATCACTGACCGACTGAAACAGGTTTTGCTGAAGAATATCAGTAGTTGGTGACAAATACGTGGAAGATGAGAGTAAAAATATAGAGGTCATACCACAAGTTACCAACCAATAAAATGGTTTATTTTACACCCCCCCACCACCACCACAATTCAATAACTTGCATTTCCACCCTAGACTAGGATTCTCCTTAATGTTGCATTGACCTTAGGTTTTCTTTTTTGTTTCTTCCAGAAATAATTGCCATACTGTTCCGATTCTTCACAAATACGCACAATCAGAAGTTCACAAAGACGTAAAGCTGCTGAAAAAGGGGAAGAACATGGCACCCAGAAAACTCTCCAATGCAAAAAAAATATCCTTGCCTCGCAGAAAAAAACAGAAAATGACAGACAACCATCAGCATGTTCACACAGGAGAGAAACCGTATCACTGCTCTGACTGTGGGAAGAGCTTTACTCGTCTGAAAAATCTCAAAGTACATCAGCGCCTTCACACTGGAGAGAAACTGGATCACTGCTCAGACTGTGGGAAGAGTTTTACTCAACAGAATGCTCTCAAACTACACCAGCGCATTCATACAGGAGAGAAACCGTATCACTGCTCAGACTGTGGGAAGAGTTTTACTCTTCAGAATGCTCTCAAACTACACCAGCGCATTCATACAGGAGAGAAACCGTATCACTGCTCAGACTGTGGGAAGAGTTTTACTCATCAGAATACTCTCCAACTACACCAGCGCATTCATACAGGAGAGAAACCGTATCACTGCTCAGACTGTGGGAAGAGTTTTACTCATCTGAATACTCTTAAAGGACACCAACACGTTCACACTGGAGAGAAACCGTATCACTGCTCAGACTGTGGGAAGAGTTTTAATCAACAGACTCATCTTAAAACACACCAGCGTGTTCACACAGGAGAGAAACCATATACCTGCTCAGACTGTGGGAAGAGTTTTAATCAAAGCAGTCATCTCAGAACACACCAGCGCATACATGCAGGAGTGAAACCATATTGCTGCTCAGACTGTGGGAAGAGTTTTAATAATAGCAGTTCTCTCAAAACACACCAGCGCATTCACACAGGAGAGAAGCCTTATAATTGTTCAGACTGCGGGAAGAGTTTTAATCAGCTGAATGCTCTCAAAACACACCAGCTCCTTCACACAAAAGTGAAACCATATCACTGCTCAGACTGTGGGAAGACATTTTCTCAAGAGGGTACTCTTCAACAACACCAGCGCATTCACACAGGAGCGAAGCCGTATTACTGCACAGTGTGTGAGAGGAGCTTCAGGCATGCAAGTACATTTAGGATACACAAGTGCATTAAGAACAGTCACAGAAGTAAGAAGTGACACACCTAAAATCCTGATTTCCAGATTCAAAACCCAGATCTAAAAATGATGGTTAACCTATTACAAAGGAAAAATTTCTGAAACATATTTTTAAAACAAAATAGGAGGGTGGACTCGAATGTAGTGGTTTGTTTGTTTGTTTCAAATGGAAGCAGCTATTTAATGTCAATTATTTAAACACTTGTCACTCTAGTCATCGCCGTGCACTAGGCTTGATTTTGATTTTGTGGGAAAACACAAAATGAGAACCAAATTTACCACCAATCTTTACATTTAAACTATTAATTAAAAATCAATACTGTTTTTTAAAAATACGAGACAGTCTTTCACTTTTTCTGAGAATTTAAGGCACCTAAAGATTTTTTGCTGTGTGAAGCTGTTGGAGCCACTACAATGGAGTCTTTCATGGCCACCAGAGCTTGACAACTAGATATTCATTAGACACTGCTGACATAACCATGCTGATATATTTCATCCAGTGCTTTTATATTTAGATAGTAGTAGTATTCAGTTTTAATACACTTTAATGACAAAGATATCTTTGATTTTAATATAATGAATTGCTGCGCTCTCACCCCCTGGCCTTGCTTTTCGTTGATCTGTTGATATTATTTACTTTTTTTGCTGAAATAATTTTCAAATCCTTTCCTTTTTAAACCTTGACTTGTCATTTTTTTGTTGGGATTTCAGCTGTTATTCAGTAGGACTATGGTTTCCTTTTCAAATACACTAATCAAGGGTATTAAAGAGTTGATCCTGCTTTTGTTGGAGTGACTTGTCTCTACTGTCCAGAGAAGAAGACTTTCCACTACATTTTGGAGGAGCATTGCTTTGAGGATATGATTGCACTCAGCCACAGAAGTGTTAGTGTGGTCAGGGTGTTGGATGATCTCCACCCTATATCATTCCCAACTCTCCAACTCATCCCAAAAGTATTGAACGGAGCACCACCATCAAATCAGAGAACACAGTTCTTCCACTGCTCCACAGCTCAATGCTGGGGGGCTTTATAGAGTGGCAGTACTTCTCTACAGGAACTATACGAGCTGTGTATGCGCATTTGTACGTCTGTGTCAGCAGTGGGTACAAATTGAAGTAGCTGAATGCATTCATTAGAAGGAGTGTCTACAAACATTTGGACATACATTTTTTTTTATAGTATTTTTGTAAGCCTATGAGCTAAAAAAACCTGGCAAACACACCCAGAATGTTCAGCTTCAAAGATGCCTGTCTTTTTAAATTACAAAAAATAATTAAGAGAAAATATGTAATCACTCATGCTCTATGCATCATTTATGTATGTATTTGTATGATATGGATGATATATGATGATTTTTTTCTTGTTCTTTCATTATTAAATAAAAAACATAAATTAAGCTAATCATTAACTGGAAGTTGTGTTTACATAATGAGCTGAATAAACTGTATTCTGAAGACAGATCCTTCATTTTTCTATTCCTATTGGAGAGAGACAAGAAATGCACAGAATACAAATTTACACATTATAAGCATCTAGAGTGTCTTCTTTATTACGTGTGAAATATTGCCCTGTTAATCCACAAGCCTGATGCTTCATATAGCGAACAGTACCCCACACTGAGCCTCATGTGCAGATGTGTGTTAGATTAACTCTGTTTACTCCAACATAAGCACCACCCATGTAAAAGAAAACAGTATTTGAGTATATTTTAAAAAACATTTAATATGGCAACTATATATATATATGTATGAATATATATATATATATATATATATATATATATATATATATATATATATATACATAATGTGTGTGTGTATTATGTACAACTTAAATATTGTACTTGTAATTAAGTTTAAATATAACGTACAAGTACTGATTTTTAACTTATTAATTTTTTTGTACACCTTCAGCAAACTTACATAGAATTAGTTATGTAAATAGTTTTGTATTTTTAACACAGTTGTTACTACACCTGATGTAAAAAACATTAATTTAAACAGAATAATGCGATCTCCTTCAACAGTTCAAATAAGAAAATATTATTTTAATATTATTTTACAGTAATACAAAATTCAATCTGAATTATTGAATTATTTTAATCGCCATTAAAATAGAATCGCAAAACACAACAAAGAGCACTTTAAATACAAAACACTGAGTGTAGTAAATTTAATAAAAGCACTGCTGTGCAGCATAAACAAAACATTTTAAATTAATATCTTTAGTACAAAAACACAAGGTTTATTATTTTTTACAATAATAACACAGGTCGCCCCAAAATTGTAGCGCAAAACACCTTAAATACCTTATATTATATAATATAATATATTAAATTGAACAAAATAGCACAGGTCACAAATAGCAGCATAGCTTAAAAAATAATACTATAAAATATAACATCTTAAAAACGTAAAATTTATTTTTACAAAATACTGTTAGCAGCACAGAACACCAAAACAAGAAAAATAAACACCTTAAATAGTACATTTTACATAAGAGCCACACAGCTCCTTAGCAGCATAGCACACTTGTACAAATGAATATTAATTTAACAGAGGGCAGGACACACCTTCTTCATGCTGTGATCAAGAAGCCCCAGTGTGTTCACATTCTCAGCTGAAACTGGGAATATATTATATGTATTATATGTATAATATATGTATTGTTGACTTTGCAGCCAGACTCAGGAGAAATGCTCCGCAAAGGCAGTATTTAGCTGTGAAGACTAGGTCAGGGTTGCGGTCACTACTTTGTTTCCACCATGCGAGTGGACCAGACTGTGTCCTTCAGATACTGCTCAGCTCTTTTCTGCGCTGGAGTCACTGTGCTCTTCCTCTTCATCATCAGACTGCTTTGTTTTTTGTATGGTGGCGCTTCAGTCTCTCTTCTCCTCTTCCTCCCATTGAACAGCCTGATTCTCAACCTTAACCAGATATCATTTTATTATTATTTATGAACATCTTCCTGCACCCTAGTGTATAACTGGATAATTTTACTTAGTTTTTATTTAATTTTAGAGTAATAAAGTAGTCTAGTACACGTATCCTGAATGGTATGGGGGATTAAGGGCATAATCAGGGAGCAGTTACTGTTACTCCTCGAATACCTCCTAAAATGATTTAGTTTGAGGTGTGTAAGATTAGGAATATTATAAGTACAGCAGAGCTCAAACTGGGAGCAATAAAACCATAAACATTATGTATTAACATCTGCCTGCACCCTAGTGTATAACTGTACAATTTACTTAGTTTTTATTAATATTTTAGAGTAATAAAATGGTCTAGTAAATGTTTAATAATATTCATGTATTTATTTGAAACATGAAGCCTAACCTCAGTGTAGACGAGCTCCCTCATCTCTTTTTGAAGGTGGTCCAGTGCTGAAGAAAGGAGGTAGATGCTGTTGGGCTCCAAACTTAACAGCTGCCGTCTGTTGTCGATCTCCGTGATGAGGGTCTTTTTCATTCCTCTGATTGGCTGGGGTTTCGTCCTCCGCCTCCGCCTCCATTCTTCGGGATGAAGAGCATCATGGCACCACTGAGGACACTGACACATGAAAGCATTTCATATGTGGAGCTCCAACGAGTGGCCATGTCTAGAATAAGACTGAGCTCATCAAGACTTTACAGCTGTTGTTTATCTTCTAGGGCAGCTGTAGACTTGGCGTTTTTTGAAGTGTCCCACTTCAAAGAAATGATGTGCAATCATTTCTTTTTTATTCTATTTATATATTTGTGTATGTATATTTTGTTGTCTGTCAGTGCTGTCTGATATGTCTACTTGTCTACTTGTGTAATCATTTTGTGTTATATTTGCATATTTGAGCTATACACTCCTGATGTATAGTCTAAATGACAGTTCACAAGTTGACCTTGACTTTCTACAGAGATCACTGACGCACACACTCGTCTTATAATCAACACTCATTAGAATAAACCTCATTTCTGATGTTCAGAGTGATGTCCTGTCCTCAACAGCTCCTTCATTTCTGAATAACGTTCCAGATCCACTCATGCAGTGTTCTTCTCTCTGAGACTCCACTAAAGAACCAGAGGTAGAACCTGGTGGTTCTGCTTTAAAGGGTGGAGGCTGTAAGCATGGGCGGATCTGCCACCCTAAAAGAAAGCCTTGCCACCCCTGCTGCAACCCCAGTTGATGAATTAATAAATTAAAAGAAAAGTTAAGGCCGACTGTCCGACTGTCCACTTTCGCGAAGGAAAGAGGAAAGGTTTATACATAGTTTTGGAAGATGGGGGGAGAGAAGAGAAGGATAAAGTTATTGTTATTATTGTTATTATTGTTGTTGTTGTTTTTTATGTCTCTTCTTTTGTGTAAACAGTATAAATCTGTGTACGCTACTGAGGGACAGATGAGGAGAGTGTAGTAAAAGTGATGTCCAGCACCTTGTTTGAGTGCTATGATCCATTTTTCTTTCCACAATGTGTTTATGCTCACCTTAGTACAGCTTAGTCTGTAGGTCTTCAAGGTGAGACTCTCATCCCTGCCAATCACCTGTGTCTTACCCTAATGCCTGCTGTATCCCCACTCAGCAGCACTACCATCATGCTGCCCTCCCCCTTCTTCTTCTCTCAGAACTTTTGGCTCACAATCATCATCATCATCATCCCCTAATGGCTCATCGTCTGGCAGCATCAACCACCCATTCACACATTCCAGCACCCAGCCCCCCTGCTCCAACCTGTCCTTCACAACAACCCAGGTGAGAAATGAGCTGAGGAAGATCAAGCCTAAGAAAGCTACAGGTCCTGATGGAATCAGTGCCAGGCTCCTCAAGTCCTGCGCTGATCAGCTGTGCAGGGTAGTTGAGCATATGTTCAACATGAGCCTGAGATTGGGAAGAGTACCACAGCTGTGGAAAACATCTTGTGTGGTACCTGTGCCCAAAACACAGCACCCAAAGGACCTAAACAGCTACAGGCCGGTGGCACTGACTTCCCATCTGATGAAGTCACTGGAGAGGCTGGTCCTCAACCACATCCGCCCTCTGGTGAGCCCATCCATGGACCCTCTTCAGTTCGCCTACCAGCCTGGTGTCGGGGTGGATGATGCTGTCATCTATCTTCTACACAGAGCTCTTTCTCACCTGGAGAAGCCCGGCAGCACTGTGAGGATCACCTTCTTCGATTTCTCCAGTGCTTTTAACACCATACAGCCAGGGCTTCTAAAGGACAAGTTGGGACATTGTGGAGTGGACAGTCACCTGTCAAACTGGATACTGGACTACCTCACCAACCGACCACAGTATGTGAGGGCACGGGTCTGTGTCTCTGACTTGGTGGTCAGCAGCACAGGAGTCCCTCAAGGAACGGTCTTGGCACCATTCCTCTTCACCCTGTACACTGCTGACTTCATGTACAGCTCACCGACCTGTCACCTCCAGAAGTTCTCTGATGACTCAGCGATCGTCGGCCTCATAACCAATGAGGAGGACAGCGAGTACAGAGAACTTATTCAGGACTTTGTGGACTGTTGTCTGCAGAACCATCTGCAGATAAACGCTGGAAAGACCAAAGAACTGGTGGTGGATTTCCGCAGGTGCAGACACCCCCCTCCATCAGTGAACATCCGGGGTATGAACATCGAGAGTGTGGACTCTTATAAATACCTGGGTGTTCATCTGAACAACAAACTGGACTGGTCAGTCAACACTGCTGCACTCTACAAGAAAGGCCAGAGCAGACTCTACCTGCTGAGGAGACTGAGGTCCTTTGGGGTGCAGGGAGCTCTCCTGAGGACGTTCTTCGACACAGTGGTGGCATCTGCCATCTTTTATGGAGTGGTCTGCTGGGGCAGTAGCATCTCGACGGCAGACAAGAAGAGACTGGACAAACTCATAAAGAGGGCCGGCTCTGTCCTGGGGTGCTTCTTAGACCCAGTGCAGGTGGTGGGAGACAGGAGGATGACAACCAAGCTGGCATCCATGCTGGAGAACAGCTCCCACCCCATGCATGAGACTCTGGCAGCACTGGGCAGCTCCTTTGGCGACAGGCTGCTTCACCCCAAGTGTGTGAAGGAGAGGTATCGCAGGTCCTTCCTTCCTGCTGCCGTCAGACTGCACAACCAGCACTGCTCCCAGCGGACCACATACACACACACTTACACTACACACACACTTAAACTACACACACACTTACACTACACACACACTTACACTACACACACATGTTCAGGGAACAGAGGTCCCTCAATGCAAAGATACTATGTGCAATACCCCCCCCCCCCATGTGCAATTAAGAGTCATTTGCTGTAAATAATATTGTTTATTGCTTTTTAAATTCTTATTTATATTGTGTTTATAGTGTAAATTATTTATCTAAATTTTTGTAACTGAGTGTCTTGCTATCCCTTTCTGCTGTTACACTGTGAATTTCCCCACTGTGGGACTAATAAAGGACTATCTTATCTTATCTTATCTTATCTTATCTTATCTTTCCCACCTACAGTAGTGTTACCATGCTTCTGTCTCCTATGAAGTGAGATCACATTGTATGGTCACGTATTCCTAATATAAAATATTACCTGAAACCTCAAATGTAACACATTTCATATGACCTATAAGTTTCTCTGTACCCTTTTGTAGTGTGTAAATACTATTTCTCATCAAACTGTGATTAAATCAGTATACGGTATATAGTTCTGCCATGTGTTGCCACTCCTCAAATATTCCTGCCCCCTTCTCGCCACCCCATCAATATTTTTTTAGATCCGCCCCTGGTTTCATTCTGTCCAGTTAAAATGATGTCTGAGTTTCTTTGATCTGTTTTTTTTTAGGGCTTTAGGTCTGATTTGATTGATTTCCAGATATCTGTATTTATGTGTGTATTGATCTGCAGTGATTAAATCCTGAATGTTATGGGGGTTTAAGGGCATAATCAGGGAGCAGTTACTGCTACTCTGCGAATAGTCTGAGGTGTGTACGATTAGGAATATTATAAGTACGGCAAAGATCAAAGATATGTTCTGTTTTAAGGGCAGAAATGGAATTAGGACCTCTGACTGGACAAGCACCCCACCATAGACCTTTTTTTTTGTAAGAGTAAAAGTGAGGGTAACACTTTACCATACTGTATGTTAAAGACACAAATACATTGGACAGGGATTTATTGTGAATATCTTTCTGATGTGTGAAATGATGCCTTTCTGTTTAACGTTATCTTAAAAACATTCACTCTACATATTAAAGCCAAAACAGAGGTATTTGCTATCAAGCTGTGAATAGCTTTATATCTTACTGATTCTTTAGAGAGGGGATAAAACATGTCCAACATCATAAAGTCTTTTTTGCATTTAAATCATTATTAATATTAATAATTATTAAAAAAACAGAACTTTTATTTTGACAGCTAGTTGCCAGCTGTGACGCCATTGGCTCCTGACCGGAACTGGAGTTTGTCTTCTCAGCAGAACCTGGACTCCTGTTCTACAGGTGGGTCAGTGTCAACAGCTTCACTTAGTAATGCAGGAGGTAAATAATAATACTGGAAGTAACATCTGGAGGGTTGTGTTCATGGGGTTTATTACCTGGTTGATGTAGAAAGTGTGAAGGTTAAAGTATGCTAGTTAGGTGCTAGCTCTGGCATGTTTGGCTAACTGCTAAGCTAACTGCTAAGCTAACTGCTAAGCTAACTGCCCCTGAGCTGACCATGGTTCTGTTGGTCTGTTTAACCCTAGTTTCTAAAGCTAGCACTGTGGTAATGTATCTGTATATGTTTCATATATAAAGATGCCACTGGGGACTGTGGTGAGGATGTTGTCAGGGGGTGGGGCTGGGGGGTGACCCTCATTATCTTTTTAACATATCCTTTAACTACATTAGTAATTAACATATACATATACTTATTTACAAAGACCAACAAATAATCCTAATAGCCTATATGGTCCAATCACCTTTTTCCAGGAGTTTTCTTTTCCTGGCAGTAATAAAGTAAGAGTAAAATAAAGTCAGACACTTTAAAAACACACTATTTCATCAGACACTGTTCAGTCCTTCTGGTCTGAGCTGCAGTGTATAACTGTGTCCATGTGGTTTTATGAACCTTCAACTTGCTTAACATGAGGTACTTCAAATCCTACAAAAAAAGTGTTTAGTCAGCCACTGATTGTGAAAGATGAGAGGGGTGTGTAATTTTCATCATTGGTACACTTCAACTATGAGAGAAACAAATCTTGGAAATTACATTGTAGGATTTTTAAAGAATTTATTTGTAAATTATGGTGGAAAATAAGTATTTGGTCACCCACAAACAATCAGGATTTCTCACAGACCTGTAACTTCTTCTTTATGAAGCTCTTCTGTCCTCCACTTATTACCTGTATTAATGGCACCTGTTGGTCTAGGCCACTAGGTCTTCACCGACAGCCCCAAAACATCACTGCTCTAGAGGAGATGTGCATGGAGGAATGGGCCAAATTACCAGCTACAGTGTGTGCCAACCTGGTGAAGACTTACAGGAAACGTTTGACCTCTGTCATTGCCAAAATACTTATTTTCCACCATAATTTACAAATAAATTCTTTAAAAATCCTACAATGTAATTTCCTGAATTTTTATTCTCTTTTTGTCTCTCATAGTTGAAATGTACCCATGATGAAAATTACAGACCTCTCATCTTTCTAAGTAGGAGAACTTGCACAGTCAGTGGCTGACTAAACACTTTTCTTGCCCCATTGTTAAAGCACAGAATTGTTCACAGCGCTCTTACAATGCCTTGCAAAAGCTTTAACCTTCCCGTGGCATGTTTTGTGTTTTATCTCACAACCATGCCTACAACTTTGAACATTTAATATATTTTTATTGTGAAGCAAACAACAAATAGGACAAAATGACAGAAAGCTTCAGTGTGCATAACTGTTCACCCCCCTAAAGTCAGTACTTTGTAGAGCCACCTTTTGCAGCGATTATGAAGTCTCTTCAAGTCTGACCACAGATTCTCAATTGGATTAAGGTCTGTGCTTTGACTTTCACATACATTTATACTTTTCCCCTTAAACCACTCACTTAGCAGTGTGCTTCGGGTCATTGTCCTGTTGGTAGGTGAACCTCCATCCCAGTCTCAAATCACTGACCGACTGAAACAGGTTTTGCTGAAGAATATCAGTAGTTGGTGACAAATACGTGGAAGATGAGAGTAAAAATATAGAGGTCATACCACAAGTTACCAACCAATAAAATGGTTTATTTTACACCCCCCCACCACCACCACAATTCAATAACTTGCATTTCCACCCTAGACTAGGATTCTCCTTAATGTTGCATTGACCTTAGGTTTTCTTTTTTGTTTCTTCCAGAAATAATTGCCATACTGTTCCGATTCTTCACAAATACGCACAATCAGAAGTTCACAAAGACGTAAAGCTGCTGAAAAAGGGGAAGAACATGGCACCCAGAAAACTCTCCAATGCAAAAAAAATATCCTTGCCTCGCAGAAAAAAACAGAAAATGACAGACAACCATCAGCATGTTCACACAGGAGAGAAACCGTATCACTGCTCTGACTGTGGGAAGAGCTTTACTCGTCTGAAAAATCTCAAAGTACATCAGCGCCTTCACACTGGAGAGAAACTGGATCACTGCTCAGACTGTGGGAAGAGTTTTACTCAACAGAATGCTCTCAAACTACACCAGCGCATTCATACAGGAGAGAAACCGTATCACTGCTCAGACTGTGGGAAGAGTTTTACTCTTCAGAATGCTCTCAAACTACACCAGCGCATTCATACAGGAGAGAAACCGTATCACTGCTCAGACTGTGGGAAGAGTTTTACTCATCAGAATACTCTCCAACTACACCAGCGCATTCATACAGGAGAGAAACCGTATCACTGCTCAGACTGTGGGAAGAGTTTTACTCATCTGAATACTCTTAAAGGACACCAACACGTTCACACTGGAGAGAAACCGTATCACTGCTCAGACTGTGGGAAGAGTTTTAATCAACAGACTCATCTTAAAACACACCAGCGTGTTCACACAGGAGAGAAACCATATACCTGCTCAGACTGTGGGAAGAGTTTTAATCAAAGCAGTCATCTCAGAACACACCAGCGCATACATGCAGGAGTGAAACCATATTGCTGCTCAGACTGTGGGAAGAGTTTTAATAATAGCAGTTCTCTCAAAACACACCAGCGCATTCACACAGGAGAGAAGCCTTATAATTGTTCAGACTGCGGGAAGAGTTTTAATCAGCTGAATGCTCTCAAAACACACCAGCTCCTTCACACAAAAGTGAAACCATATCACTGCTCAGACTGTGGGAAGACATTTTCTCAAGAGGGTACTCTTCAACAACACCAGCGCATTCACACAGGAGCGAAGCCGTATTACTGCACAGTGTGTGAGAGGAGCTTCAGGCATGCAAGTACATTTAGGATACACAAGTGCATTAAGAACAGTCACAGAAGTAAGAAGTGACACACCTAAAATCCTGATTTCCAGATTCAAAACCCAGATCTAAAAATGATGGTTAACCTATTACAAAGGAAAAATTTCTGAAACATATTTTTAAAACAAAATAGGAGGGTGGACTCGAATGTAGTGGTTTGTTTGTTTGTTTCAAATGGAAGCAGCTATTTAATGTCAATTATTTAAACACTTGTCACTCTAGTCATCGCCGTGCACTAGGCTTGATTTTGATTTTGTGGGAAAACACAAAATGAGAACCAAATTTACCACCAATCTTTACATTTAAACTATTAATTAAAAATCAATACTGTTTTTTAAAAATACGAGACAGTCTTTCACTTTTTCTGAGAATTTAAGGCACCTAAAGATTTTTTGCTGTGTGAAGCTGTTGGAGCCACTACAATGGAGTCTTTCATGGCCACCAGAGCTTGACAACTAGATATTCATTAGACACTGCTGACATAACCATGCTGATATATTTCATCCAGTGCTTTTATATTTAGATAGTAGTAGTATTCAGTTTTAATACACTTTAATGACAAAGATATCTTTGATTTTAATATAATGAATTGCTGCGCTCTCACCCCCTGGCCTTGCTTTTCGTTGATCTGTTGATATTATTTACTTTTTTTGCTGAAATAATTTTCAAATCCTTTCCTTTTTAAACCTTGACTTGTCATTTTTTTGTTGGGATTTCAGCTGTTATTCAGTAGGACTATGGTTTCCTTTTCAAATACACTAATCAAGGGTATTAAAGAGTTGATCCTGCTTTTGTTGGAGTGACTTGTCTCTACTGTCCAGAGAAGAAGACTTTCCACTACATTTTGGAGGAGCATTGCTTTGAGGATATGATTGCACTCAGCCACAGAAGTGTTAGTGTGGTCAGGGTGTTGGATGATCTCCACCCTATATCATTCCCAACTCTCCAACTCATCCCAAAAGTATTGAACGGAGCACCACCATCAAATCAGAGAACACAGTTCTTCCACTGCTCCACAGCTCAATGCTGGGGGGCTTTATAGAGTGGCAGTACTTCTCTACAGGAACTATACGAGCTGTGTATGCGCATTTGTACGTCTGTGTCAGCAGTGGGTACAAATTGAAGTAGCTGAATGCATTCATTAGAAGGAGTGTCTACAAACATTTGGACATACATTTTTTTTTATAGTATTTTTGTAAGCCTATGAGCTAAAAAAACCTGGCAAACACACCCAGAATGTTCAGCTTCAAAGATGCCTGTCTTTTTAAATTACAAAAAATAATTAAGAGAAAATATGTAATCACTCATGCTCTATGCATCATTTATGTATGTATTTGTATGATATGGATGATATATGATGATTTTTTTCTTGTTCTTTCATTATTAAATAAAAAACATAAATTAAGCTAATCATTAACTGGAAGTTGTGTTTACATAATGAGCTGAATAAACTGTATTCTGAAGACAGATCCTTCATTTTTCTATTCCTATTGGAGAGAGACAAGAAATGCACAGAATACAAATTTACACATTATAAGCATCTAGAGTGTCTTCTTTATTACGTGTGAAATATTGCCCTGTTAATCCACAAGCCTGATGCTTCATATAGCGAACAGTACCCCACACTGAGCCTCATGTGCAGATGTGTGTTAGATTAACTCTGTTTACTCCAACATAAGCACCACCCATGTAAAAGAAAACAGTATTTGAGTATATTTTAAAAAACATTTAATATGGCAACTATATATATATATGTATGAATATATATATATATATATATATATATATATATATATATATATATATATATACATAATGTGTGTGTGTATTATGTACAACTTAAATATTGTACTTGTAATTAAGTTTAAATATAACGTACAAGTACTGATTTTTAACTTATTAATTTTTTTGTACACCTTCAGCAAACTTACATAGAATTAGTTATGTAAATAGTTTTGTATTTTTAACACAGTTGTTACTACACCTGATGTAAAAAACATTAATTTAAACAGAATAATGCGATCTCCTTCAACAGTTCAAATAAGAAAATATTATTTTAATATTATTTTACAGTAATACAAAATTCAATCTGAATTATTGAATTATTTTAATCGCCATTAAAATAGAATCGCAAAACACAACAAAGAGCACTTTAAATACAAAACACTGAGTGTAGTAAATTTAATAAAAGCACTGCTGTGCAGCATAAACAAAACATTTTAAATTAATATCTTTAGTACAAAAACACAAGGTTTATTATTTTTTACAATAATAACACAGGTTGCCCCAAAATTGTAGCGCAAAACACCTTAAATACCTTATATTATATAATATAATATATTAAATTGAACAAAATAGCACAGGTCACAAATAGCAGCATAGCTTAAAAAATAATACTATAAAATATAACATCTTAAAAACGTAAAATTTATTTTTACAAAATACTGTTAGCAGCACAGAACACCAAAACAAGAAAAATAAACACCTTAAATAGTACATTTTACATAAGAGCCACACAGCTCCTTAGCAGCATAGCACACTTGTACAAATGAATATTAATTTAACAGAGGGCAGGACACACCTTCTTCATGCTGTGATCAAGAAGCCCCAGTGTGTTCACATTCTCAGCTGAAACTGGGAATATATTATATGTATTATATGTATAATATATGTATTGTTGACTTTGCAGCCAGACTCAGGAGAAATGCTCCGCAAAGGCAGTATTTAGCTGTGAAGACTAGGTCAGGGTTGCGGTCACTACTTTGTTTCCACCATGCGAGTGGACCAGACTGTGTCCTTCAGATACTGCTCAGCTCTTTTCTGCGCTGGAGTCACTGTGCTCTTCCTCTTCATCATCAGACTGCTTTGTTTTTTGTATGGTGGCGCTTCAGTCTCTCTTCTCCTCTTCCTCCCATTGAACAGCCTGATTCTCAACCTTAACCAGATATCATTTTATTATTATTTATGAACATCTTCCTGCACCCTAGTGTATAACTGGATAATTTTACTTAGTTTTTATTTAATTTTAGAGTAATAAAGTAGTCTAGTACACGTATCCTGAATGGTATGGGGGATTAAGGGCATAATCAGGGAGCAGTTACTGTTACTCCTCGAATACCTCCTAAAATGATTTAGTTTGAGGTGTGTAAGATTAGGAATATTATAAGTACAGCAGAGCTCAAACTGGGAGCAATAAAACCATAAACATTATGTATTAACATCTGCCTGCACCCTAGTGTATAACTGTACAATTTACTTAGTTTTTATTAATATTTTAGAGTAATAAAATGGTCTAGTAAATGTTTAATAATATTCATGTATTTATTTGAAACATGAAGCCTAACCTCAGTGTAGACGAGCTCCCTCATCTCTTTTTGAAGGTGGTCCAGTGCTGAAGAAAGGAGGTAGATGCTGTTGGGCTCCAAACTTAACAGCTGCCGTCTGTTGTCGATCTCCGTGATGAGGGTCTTTTTCATTCCTCTGATTGGCTGGGGTTTCGTCCTCCGCCTCCGCCTCCATTCTTCGGGATGAAGAGCATCATGGCACCACTGAGGACACTGACACATGAAAGCATTTCATATGTGGAGCTCCAACGAGTGGCCATGTCTAGAATAAGACTGAGCTCATCAAGACTTTACAGCTGTTGTTTATCTTCTAGGGCAGCTGTAGACTTGGCGTTTTTTGAAGTGTCCCACTTCAAAGAAATGATGTGCAATCATTTCTTTTTTATTCTATTTATATATTTGTGTATGTATATTTTGTTGTCTGTCAGTGCTGTCTGATATGTCTACTTGTCTACTTGTGTAATCATTTTGTGTTATATTTGCATATTTGAGCTATACACTCCTGATGTATAGTCTAAATGACAGTTCACAAGTTGACCTTGACTTTCTACAGAGATCACTGACGCACACACTCGTCTTATAATCAACACTCATTAGAATAAACCTCATTTCTGATGTTCAGAGTGATGTCCTGTCCTCAACAGCTCCTTCATTTCTGAATAACGTTCCAGATCCACTCATGCAGTGTTCTTCTCTCTGAGACTCCACTAAAGAACCAGAGGTAGAACCTGGTGGTTCTGCTTTAAAGGGTGGAGGCTGTAAGCATGGGCGGATCTGCCACCCTAAAAGAAAGCCTTGCCACCCCTGCTGCAACCCCAGTTGATGAATTAATAAATTAAAAGAAAAGTTAAGGCCGACTGTCCGACTGTCCACTTTCGCGAAGGAAAGAGGAAAGGTTTATACATAGTTTTGGAAGATGGGGGGAGAGAAGAGAAGGATAAAGTTATTGTTATTATTGTTATTATTGTTGTTGTTGTTTTTTATGTCTCTTCTTTTGTGTAAACAGTATAAATCTGTGTACGCTACTGAGGGACAGATGAGGAGAGTGTAGTAAAAGTGATGTCCAGCACCTTGTTTGAGTGCTATGATCCATTTTTCTTTCCACAATGTGTTTATGCTCACCTTAGTACAGCTTAGTCTGTAGGTCTTCAAGGTGAGACTCTCATCCCTGCCAATCACCTGTGTCTTACCCTAATGCCTGCTGTATCCCCACTCAGCAGCACTACCATCATGCTGCCCTCCCCCTTCTTCTTCTCTCAGAACTTTTGGCTCACAATCATCATCATCATCATCCCCTAATGGCTCATCGTCTGGCAGCATCAACCACCCATTCACACATTCCAGCACCCAGCCCCCCTGCTCCAACCTGTCCTTCACAACAACCCAGGTGAGAAATGAGCTGAGGAAGATCAAGCCTAAGAAAGCTACAGGTCCTGATGGAATCAGTGCCAGGCTCCTCAAGTCCTGCGCTGATCAGCTGTGCAGGGTAGTTGAGCATATGTTCAACATGAGCCTGAGATTGGGAAGAGTACCACAGCTGTGGAAAACATCTTGTGTGGTACCTGTGCCCAAAACACAGCACCCAAAGGACCTAAACAGCTACAGGCCGGTGGCACTGACTTCCCATCTGATGAAGTCACTGGAGAGGCTGGTCCTCAACCACATCCGCCCTCTGGTGAGCCCATCCATGGACCCTCTTCAGTTCGCCTACCAGCCTGGTGTCGGGGTGGATGATGCTGTCATCTATCTTCTACACAGAGCTCTTTCTCACCTGGAGAAGCCCGGCAGCACTGTGAGGATCACCTTCTTCGATTTCTCCAGTGCTTTTAACACCATACAGCCAGGGCTTCTAAAGGACAAGTTGGGACATTGTGGAGTGGACAGTCACCTGTCAAACTGGATACTGGACTACCTCACCAACCGACCACAGTATGTGAGGGCACGGGTCTGTGTCTCTGACTTGGTGGTCAGCAGCACAGGAGTCCCTCAAGGAACGGTCTTGGCACCATTCCTCTTCACCCTGTACACTGCTGACTTCATGTACAGCTCACCGACCTGTCACCTCCAGAAGTTCTCTGATGACTCAGCGATCGTCGGCCTCATAACCAATGAGGAGGACAGCGAGTACAGAGAACTTATTCAGGACTTTGTGGACTGTTGTCTGCAGAACCATCTGCAGATAAACGCTGGAAAGACCAAAGAACTGGTGGTGGATTTCCGCAGGTGCAGACACCCCCCTCCATCAGTGAACATCCGGGGTATGAACATCGAGAGTGTGGACTCTTATAAATACCTGGGTGTTCATCTGAACAACAAACTGGACTGGTCAGTCAACACTGCTGCACTCTACAAGAAAGGCCAGAGCAGACTCTACCTGCTGAGGAGACTGAGGTCCTTTGGGGTGCAGGGAGCTCTCCTGAGGACGTTCTTCGACACAGTGGTGGCATCTGCCATCTTTTATGGAGTGGTCTGCTGGGGCAGTAGCATCTCGACGGCAGACAAGAAGAGACTGGACAAACTCATAAAGAGGGCCGGCTCTGTCCTGGGGTGCTTCTTAGACCCAGTGCAGGTGGTGGGAGACAGGAGGATGACAGCCAAGCTGGCATCCATGCTGGAGAACAGCTCCCACCCCATGCATGAGACTCTGGCAGCACTGGGCAGCTCCTTTAGTGACCGGCTGCTTCACCCCAAGTGTGTGAAGGAGGGGTATCACAGGTCCTTCCTTCCTGCTGCCGTCAGACTGCACAACCAGCACTGCTCCCAGCGGACCACATACACACACACTTACACTACACACACACTTAAACTACACACACACTTAAACTACACACACACTTAAACTACACACACACTTACACTACACACACACTTACACTACACACACACTTAAACTACACACACACTTACACTACACACACACTTACACTACACACACAAGTTCAGGGAACAGAGGTCCCTCAATGCAAAGATACTATGTGCAATACCCCCCCCCATGTGCAATTAAGAGTCATTTGCTGTAAATAATATTGTTATTGCTTTTTAAATTCTTATTTATATTGTGTATATAGTGTAAATTATTTATCTAAATTTTTGTAACTGAGTGTCTTGCTATCCCTTTCTGCTGTTACACTGTGAATTTCCCCACTGTGGGACTAATAAAGGACTATCTTATCTTATCTTATCTTATCTTATCTTATCTTTCCCACCTACAGTAGTGTTACCATGCTTCTGTCTCCTATGAAGTGAGATCACATTGTATGGTCACGTATTCCTAATATAAAATATTACCTGAAACCTCAAATGTAACACATTTCATATGACCTATAAGTTTCTCTGTACCCTTTTGTAGTGTGTAAATACTATTTCTCATCAAACTGTGATTAAATCAGTATACAGTATATAGTTCTGCCATGTGTTGCCACTCCTCAAATATTCCTGCCCCCTTCTCGCCACCCCATCAATATTTTTCTAGATCCGCCCCTGGTTTCATTCTGTCCAGTTAAAATGATGTCTGAGTTTCTTTGATCTGTTTTTTTTTAGGGCTTTAGGTCTGATTTGATTGATTTCCAGATATCTGTATTTATGTGTGTATTGATCTGCAGTGATTAAATCCTGAATGTTATGGGGGTTTAAGGGCATAATCAGGGAGCAGTTACTGCTACTCTGCGAATAGTCTGAGGTGTGTACGATTAGGAATATTATAAGTACGGCAAAGATCAAAGATATGTTCTGTTTTAAGGGCAGAAATGGAATTAGGACCTCTGACTGGACAAGCACCCCACCATAGACCATTTTTTTTGTAAGAGTAAAAGTGAGGGTAACACTTTACCATACTGTATGTTAAAGACACAAATACATTGGACAGGGATTTATTGTGAATATCTTTCTGATGTGTGAAATGATGCCTTTCTGTTTAACGTTATCTTAAAAACATTCACTCTACATATTAAAGCCAAAACAGAGGTATTTGCTATCAAGCTGTGAATAGCTTTATATCTTACTGATTCTTTAGAGAGGGGATAAAACATGTCCAACATCAAAAAGTCTTTTTTGCATTTAAATCATTATTAATATTAATAATTATTAAAAAAACAGAACTTTTATTTTGACAGCTAGTTGCCAGCTGTGACGCCATTGGCTCCTGACCGGAACTGGAGTTTGTCTTCTCAGCAGAACCTGGACTCCTGTTCTACAGGTGGGTCAGTGTCAACAACTTCACTTAGTAATGCAGGAGGTAAATAATAATACTGGAAGTAACATCTGGAGGGTTGTGTTCATGGGGTTTATTACCTGGTTGATGTACAAAGTGTGAAGGTTAAAGTATGCTAGTTAGGTGCTAGCTCTGGCATGTTTGGCTAACTGCTAAGCTAACTGCTAAGCTAACTGCTAAGCTAACTGCTAAGCTAACTGCCCCTGAGCTGACCATGGTTCTGTTGGTCTGTTTAACCCTAGTTTCTAAAGCTAGCACTGTGGTAATGTATCTGTATATGTTTCATATATAAAGATGCCACTGGGGACTGTGGTGAGGATGTTGTCAGGGGGTGGGGCTGGGGGGTGACCCTCATTATCTTTTTAACATATCCTTTAACTACATTAGTAATTAACATATACATATACTTATTTACAAAGACCAACAAATAATCCTAATAGCCTATATGGTCCAATCACCTTTTTCCAGGAGTTTTCTTTTCCTGGCAGTAATAAAGTAAGAGTAAAATAAAGTCAGACACTTTAAAAACACACTATTTCATCAGACACTGTTCAGTCCTTCTGGTCTGAGCTGCAGTGTATAACTGTGTCCATGTGGTTTTATGAACCTTCAACTTGCTTAACATGAGGTACTTCAAATCCTACAAAAAAAGTGTTTAGTCAGCCACTGATTATGAAAGATGAGAGGGGTGTGTAATTTTCATCATTGGTACACTTCAACTATGAGAGAAAAAAATCTTGGAAATTACATTGTAGGATTTTTAAAGAATTTATTTGTAAATTATGGTGGAAAATAAGTATTTGGTCACCCACAAACAATCAGGATTTCTAACTCTCACAGACCTGTAACTTCTTCTTTATGAAGCTCTTCTATCCTCCACTTATTACCTGTATTAATGGCACCTGTTGGTCTAGGCCACTAGGTCTTCACCGACAGCCCCAAAACATCACTGCTCTAGAGGAGATGTGCATGGAGGAATGGGCCAAATTACCAGCTACAGTGTGTGCCAACCTGGTGAAGACTTACAGGAAACGTTTGACCTCTGTCATTGCCAAAATACTTATTTTCCACCATAATTTACAAATAAATTCTTTAAAAATCCTACAATGTAATTTCCTGGATTTTTATTCTCTTTTTGTCTCTCATAGTTGAAATGTACCCATGATGAAAATTACAGACCTCTCATCTTTCTAAGTAGGAGAACTTGCACAGTCAGTGGCTGACTAAACACTTTTCTTGCCCCATTGTTAAAGCACAGAATTGTTCACAGCTCTCTTACAATGCCTTGCAAAAGCTTTAACCTTCCCGTGGCATGTTTTGTGTTTTATCTCACAACCATGCCTACAACTTTGAACATTTAATATATTTTTTATTGTGAAGCAAACAACAAATAGGACAAAATGACAGAAAGCTTCAGTGTGCATAACTGTTCACCCCCCTAAAGTCAGTACTTTGTAGAGCCACCTTTTGCAGCGATTATGAAGTCTCTTCAAGTCTGACCACAGATTCTCAATTGGATTAAGGTCTGTGCTTTGACTTTCACATACATTTATACTTTTCCCCTTAAACCACTCACTTAGCAGTGTGCTTCGGGTCATTGTCCTGTTGGTAGGTGAACCTCCATCCCAGTCTCAAATCACTGACCGACTGAAACAGGTTTTGCTGAAGAATATCAGTAGTTGGTGACAAATACGTGGAAGATGAGAGTAAAAATATAGAGGTCATACCACAAGTTACCAACCAATAAAATGGTTTATTTTACACCCCCCCACCACCACCACAATTCAATAACTTGCATTTCCACCCTAGACTAGGATTCTCCTTAATGTTGCATTGACCTTAGGTTTTCTTTTTTGTTTCTTCCAGAAATAATTGCCATACTGTTCCGATTCTTCACAAATACGCACAATCAGAAGTTCACAAAGACGTAAAGCTGCTGAAAAAGGGGAAGAACATGGCACCCAGAAAACTCTCCAATGCAAAAAAAATATCCTTGCCTCGCAGAAAAAAACAGAAAATGACAGACAACCATCAGCATGTTCACACAGGAGAGAAACCGTTTCACTGCTCTGACTGTGGGAAGAGCTTTACTCGTCTGAAAAATCTCAAAGTACATCAGCGCCTTCACACTGGAGAGAAACTGTATCACTGCTCAGACTGTGGGAAGAGTTTTACTCAACAGAATGCTCTCAAACTACACCAGCGCATTCATACAGGAGAGAAACCGTATCACTGCTCAGACTGTGGGAAGAGTTTTACTCTTCAGCAAACTCTCCAACTACACCAGCGCATTCATACAGGAGAGAAACCGTATCACTGCTCAGACTGTGGGAAGAGTTTTACTCATCTGAGTACTCTTAAAGTACACCAACACGTTCACACTGGAGAGAAACCGTATCACTGCTCAGACTGTGGGAAGAGTTTTAATCAACAGACTCATCTTAAAACACACCAGCGTGTTCACACAGGAGAGAAACCATATACCTGCTCAGACTGTGGGAAGACTTTTAATCAAAGCAGTCATCTCAGAACACACCAGCGCATACATGCAGGAGTGAAACCATATTGCTGCTCAGACTGTGGGAAGAGTTTTAATAATAGCAGTTCTCTCAAAACACACCAGCGCATTCACACAGGAGAGAAGCCTTATAATTGTTCAGACTGCGGGAAGAGTTTTAATCAGCTGAATGCTCTCAAAACACACCAGCTCCTTCACACAAAAGTGAAACCATATCACTGCTCAGACTGTGGGAAGACATTTTCTCAAGAGGGTACTCTTCAACAACACCAGCGCATTCACACAGGAGCGAAGCCGTATTCCTGCACAGTGTGTGAGAGGAGCTTCAGGCATGCAAGTACATTTAGGATACACAAGTGCATTAAGAACAGTCACAGAAGTAAGAAGTGACACACCTAAAATCCTGATTTCCAGATTCAAAACCCAGATCTAAAAATGATGGTTAACCTATTACAAAGGAAAAATTTCTGAAACATATTTTTAAAACAAAATAGGAGGGTGGACTCGAATGTAGCGGTTTGTTTGTTTGTTTCAAATGGAAGCAGCTATTTAATGTCAATTATTTAAACACTTGTCACTCTAGTCATCGCCGTGCACTAGGCTTGATTTTGATTTTGTGGGAAAACACAAAATGAGGACCAAATTTACCACCAATCTTTACATTTAAACTATTAATTAAAAATCAATACTGTTTCTTTTTTAAATCGAGACAGTCTTTCACTTTTTCTGAGAATTTAAGGCACCTAAAGATTTTTTGCTGTGTGAAGCTGTTGGAGCCACTACAATGGAGTCTTTCATGGCCACCAGAGCTTGACAACTAGATATTCATTAGACACTGCTGACATAACCATGCTGATATATTTCATCCAGTGCTTTTATATTTAGATAGTAGTAGTATTCAGTTTTAATACACTTTAATGACAAAGATATCTTTGATTTTAATATAATGAATTGCTGCGCTCTCACCCCCTGGCCTTGCTTTTCGTTGATCTGTTGATATTATTTACTTTTTTTGCTGAAATAATTTTCAAATCCTTTCCTTTTTAAACCTTGACTTGTCATTTTTTTGTTGGGATTTCAGCTGTCATTCAGTAGGACTATGGTTTCCTTTTCAAATACACTAATCAAGGGTATTAAAGAGTTGATCCTGCTTTTGTTGGAGTGACTGTCTCTACTGTCCAGAGAAGAAGACTTTCCACTACATTTTGGAGGAGCATTGCTGTGAGGATCTGATTGCACTCAGCCACAGAAGTGTTAGTGTGGTCAGGGTGTTGGATGATCTCCACCCTATATCATTCCCAACTCTCCAACTCATCCCAAAAGTATTGAATGGAGCACCACCATCAAATCAGAGAACACAGTTCTTCCACTGCTCCACAGCTCAATGCTGGGGGGCTTTATAGAGTGGCAGTACTTCTCTACAGGAACTATACGAGCTGTGTATGCGTATTTGTACGTCTGTGTCAGCAGTGGGTACAAATTGAAGTAGCTGAATGCATTCATTAGAAGGAGTGTCTACAAACATTTGGACATACATTTTTTTTATAGTATTTTTGTAAGCCTATGAGCTAAAAAAACCTGGCAAACACACCCAGAATGTTCAGCTTCAAAGATGCCTGTCTTTTTAAATTACAAAAAATAATTAAGAGAAAATATGTAATCACTCATGCTCTATGCATCATTTATGTATGTATTTGTATGATATGGATGATATATGATGATTTTCTTGTTCTTTCATTATTAAATAAAAAACATAAATTAAGCTAATCATTAACTGGAAGTTGTGTTTACATAATGACCTGAATAAACTGTATTCTGAAGACAGATCCTTCATTTTTCTATTCCTATTGGAGAGAGACAAGAAATGCACAGAATACAAATTTACACATTATAAGCATCTAGAGTGTCTTCTTTATTACGTGTGAAATATTGCCCTGTTAATCCACAAGCCTGATGCTTCATATAGCAAACAGTACCCCACACTGAGCCTCATGTGCAGATGTGTGTTAGATTAACTCTGTTTACTCCAACATAAGCACCACCCATGTAAAAGAAAACAGTATTTGAGTATATTTAAAAACCATATTTAATATGGCAACTATATATATGTGTGTATTATGTACAACTTAAATATTGTACTTGTAATTAAGTTTAAATACAACGTACAAGTACTGGTTTTTAATTTATAAATTTTTTTGTACACCTTCAGCAAACTTAAATAGAATTAGTTAAAAAAAAGCTACATCTCTGCCTCTATAGGCCTCCGTTAGCTTGTTAAACATTCACAAAGTTAATGAATGCAGTTACAAAACGACTGAACATGTATGCCTCCTCTTTCTAAAAAGAGCATGGCAGCACAGCTAAAGTTTGCAGAGACTTCTGGAACTGCATGAAAGAATGCCCACAAACCTCAATGAACAGAAGCAACGTTATAAATAAGAGTGGGATAGAATCCTCCAGAAAGCTGTCAGACTGAACGATTACTTCTGGTGATTGCTCCTTAGGGTGGTTCTACTAGCAATTGATTCATGGGATGTATTTAGTTTCATACGCATGGCTTTTCCATTTTGGCTTAATTTCTGTTAAATAATGAGACGATGGAATCTTTTGTGTGTTGTTCATCAGGTGTTTCATTACCTAATTTTAGGACTGGGACCAGATATGTAAATCCATAGAATTGAAAGTGGGTGCACTGTTTTTCACATAACTGTAATTCCAAAATGATGACTTTATAGTATTTGGGCGGTAGGTATTTCTTTACCCATGCTTTACCATTTCATCCTGTTTTGTCCTTTTTGAAAATGCAGTTGTCTTAAACTTTACAGACTTTGTCTCATTCTCTGATGCCATTTTGCTTCAGGCCATTTTACAATCTGTTTTACGTCACAAGATGAGCGCTAGTAGCTCAAATAGCTGAAAAAGTGCAGCATGCCGACCTGCGTGATGCTTTGGGCAATGTTCGGCTGGGACACCTTGCTGAGTTATTGCTGAACCAGTACACCCCTTTATGGTAACGATATTCTGACGATGTTCTGAATGATGGTGGAGAAGAGTACAGAAAATGAAGAGACTGGGTAAAAATGATGTGGATTGAACCTTGATGGAATTCCCATTTTCAAAAGCTCTAGTTAGCAGGTGTGTCCAGTTCATTGCCAGATCATTGAACTACAGCCTAAATTTAGAAAAAGTAACATTTGTATGCCATGTATGATTTGGATAAAAAAAATTTGCACACTCTCCTAAATGAACTCTTATCTCTAGAAAAAGATGGTATCAAATAGAACGGTGGGCAGTCCAAGGTGTTTGCACTTATATGTGGCTCAGACTTCTTTGCCCAACCAATTCTCCGGAACAGCAAACAATTCAATGGCTTGTATGGCTGTGATTTTTGCTGTCACACAGGTGGAGGTCCCTATCACTTCAGAAGACCAGAACCCCTTCTCAGATCTGATTCAGAGCATTACAACCATTACAACCATGCTTACAACCAGGTTAGAAAAGTGCCAGATGATTAATGGCTTCATTCCAGAGTACCAGCATAGTGTTTGTCTTGGTGTGACTCGACAGTTGGCCAATATGTGGCTGGATTCAACTGTTCATAGTAAAGAATGATATACAGGCAAAAACAACAGACAGTGTCCGAATTGATTGCAATCCAGCCTCCTGTGCAATTAAATAGAACACCACAATCATCGCAAGAAATTTTGGAAAGCGTTAGAGCAGAGGTCATCTACCACCTTCAGAGGTCTTGTAGAGGGAGCTGTTCTGGAAGCACATAAGGGACCAACAGCATATCTGGCAGATGGTCATAATATTGCTCATTGTTCTATATGCTCGAAACACCATTTAAGAGATTATACATATATAATGTAGTGCATCCCAAGGACACTAGGTGGAGACGCCTTTTTCTTTCATCAACAAGAACTTGACACATCTCTGGTCCTTTGTGTTTTTTATTTTGGACTTGCGTACATGTGTGTTTCTGCCTGTGTAAATGGCAGTTGTTGAGTTGGAGTGTACTGATGGTTGTACTGATGGTAATTGAGGGAAGAAACAAAGAATAAAGAAAACCTAAAGTCAATGCACACAAAACAAAAACAATTGTTATGTCTGAGGAAAAAAAATAATCCAGTAATTCGATTCAGACTCTCAACATGTGTCTCAACAGATGTGCAAACTTTTACGCAAAGTTTTAACTTCAATAAACTTTAATACAGACAAAGAAACCATGTTTATGTAGACTTCTGAATTCATTCAGCTGCAACAATCATGAGTTACATCAGCAAAAAGATGAATGCGCCCATTCCAGAAGCAGCCATGCAAGCCTGCAATCTGCAATCTGCAGTGGAAATCTACATGCAAATCTCAGTATTTCTTTGCAAATTCCAATCTGGACTTCCGATTCTTATTATTGCAGATGAGGGATTGGTCCTGATTCTATAACCCTAGGCAGAACCTGTTTGAACAACTGTGTTGGAACAGGATCTAGTACACATGAGGATGACTTTGACGAGCTAATAATGCTAACCAGGTCCTTTTCAGTAATCTGATGGAAATACTTCAGTACTTCATCAACATTCGCTGCAGTGTTTTTTTAGTCGAATGTTTTTAATTTTATCATAATTTTATTTTATCGTAATTACTGCTAATGCTAGCAGGAATGGCTGAGTTAGTTAGCCTGTGACTGCTGGTGAGTTTGGTCACAGTATTAAAAAGAAATCTGGGGTTGTTTTTGTTATTATTATATGTAATAATATAGGATGATATGGCTTTAATAATTGTGCATGACTAGGATGCCATTCAAGCCGTAGAGGTTCTGTAAGTCACAACTGATGTTCATAGCTACGAGTTCTCTGTTTCAGAGTTTTCATATGGTCGTTATACTAAGGCGCTATTCCTCTTTAATTTGTTTGATCTTAATTGGCGCAACATTGTGAAGATTAGAGCAGAGCACAGACAGCAGATCATCTATTCCATGCTGGAGATCTGTAGGAGGAGATGGGCAGGAGATGGTTAAATCTGAAAGGTTGTTATGGTATGTTTGGTAATAAAGTGAGGCAGCAGGTGGATATCCTGGTTTAAGACTACACCAAACATGATTAGATAGTGGTCTGAGATGGAGTCAGGCTGAGTCAGGCTCTGTTTCAATACCCAGGGTCAGAACTAGGTCTAGTGTATGTTTGCATCTGTGAGTTACATCTATAACATTTAGAATGAATCCCAAGGCATCTAAGACTGATTTAGATCACTCAGTTCTAAGGGGGTCCTGAGTCTTCTTAAAGTGAATATTACAATCTCCAATAATCAAAGTCTTATCATTATATAATATATTATTAGAGATAACTACATTTACATTTATGGCATTTAGCAGACGCTCTTAGTAAATCTGTGTAAGGTCCGGGAGGATGATAGACTGTAATAAGCAGAAAAGAGAGATGCTTTTTAGAAGCTGGAGAAGAGCCTGCCACTGGCCAGAGTAGCGGCAGTAGTTAAAGCCTGGGGGAGATTCATAAAAGCAATGAATTCATTAGGTTTAGCCCACAGAGACACAGAGACACAGTGAACTGAGGGGATTTTCAGTAATTATTTCATTAATAATGATGCTTTAGGGTCTGGTCCTTTTGAACATCTACGATTGCAGACTATACGTGGGACAGTAAATTACTTTCTTAATTTCCCACTCCATGCAAGAAATGGCAGAATGATTGGTTTGGTTGGATGGGTTAAATCGAGCAGTAACACATAAACACTTACCTGGCCACTTTCTAATTCACCTACCTGAGTGGCATTAATGAGAACCACTGTACATTTTTAATTATGCTGTTATTTTAGGAAAATATTTTATTCACAAATGTAGAATATTAAAAATCCCTTCACCATTTTCTTTTATATATATATATATATATATATATATATATATATATATATATATATATAAATTTGATCTTTTGTGTTCAATCTTTAACATTGATGAAGAACAAAAAAATTCTAAACTTTTTTATTTTAACTGAACTTTTTGTTATTTTATAATGTGTTATTAATTTGATTTAATGTAAAAAATGACTTACTAATCTTGCACTGTATTCAAAATAACAGCCCTGGCAGGGCGACTACAATGCGTGTTACCGTTGGAGGCGAGTGGAACTGAGGAGCAGCGGGGTAGTTCCGCTGGGGACGGAGGCGGTGTAACACACTGGGGCTGGTTGATGTGGAGGTGCTGCTTCAGTTCGGGTTGGAGATCAAACCTGGTGTTTTCTCAGGTCCTGCTCTCCTGTCTCTCTGTAAGTCAGTGTATTTTGTGTTTGGCTCATCTTTAAGATGTAGAAAAGGGGGATTAATCAACCGTATTACTTTAGGAATGGTCAGTTAATCTCCTGGCTGTGGAGAGAGGAGCACCTGAGCTGGATACAGAGGGGAGATGAGGAGGAGGAGGAGGGTCTACCTTCATTACAAACCAGGGTGGACTCACCTGGGTCAAAGTGTTAAAGTGTTATTCTGATGCTATTGTTTAGAAACTCCTTCATGCTAACAGTAGAGCTGTCATGTGTTTCTGACTGTGTGTAAAGCCCTTATAAAACTGTACAGTAGATTATATGACATTATAATTACACATAATTACATTCATATGTGTGTCACAGCAGTTCATTGCAGAGCAGAATGAGAGGTGTTTAGTGTGGGACAGGGTTTCTGGTCAGTGGCTGATAGATTAGGAGATGATGGGTGATTTATACTTTTACATTTATGGCATTTAGCTGACGCTCTTATCCAGAGGGACTTACAAGGTTACTGGTATTACAGAGGAGGGTCAGTGCAGTGTTAGGAGTCTTACCCAGGGACTCTTATTGGTGTAGCGCAGCACAGTCACCCAGACCGGGAATCGAACCCCTGCCTCCTACATGGTGTGGTAGCTCAGTGGCAGCTAGTGGTGTTATTTGTTGTGCTGCACCATAACAGTGTTGGAGTCCATACTTGTGTTTTTCCTATCCAGCACACTGAGAACTTGAGGGATGTGAATAAAATGCTTACACATACCTTAAGACAATATTTCTATGTTAGGGTAGAGATTGGCCACATGTCTGTGGTTCCTGAGTGAGAGCATTTACTTTACGGCATTTAGCAGACGCTCTTATCCAGAAGTTACAGTAGTCAAACTACAGAGGAGGACCAATGTAGTGTTAGGAGTCTTGCCCAAGGACTCTTATTGGTGTAGCGCAGTATAGTCACCCAGACTGGGAATCGAACCCTGGTCTTCTACATGGTGTTGTAGCTCACTGGCCGGTTGTGGTGTTACCTGTTGCGCCACACCCACCACCTCACATTTGTGTTTCATAAAGCGTTACAGGCACACAATTAAGGACACCATAATAGAAATACAGAAGTGGAGAAAAGTGAGCTGATGCTTAAGCCTGTTTCACTAAAGACATTTGAGTTTGACAGTAAGTAACGGTGAGATGATATTGGCTGATATTTACATCTTTTTGTAGAGCTGGGCAATAAGACGATATTTTATCATATTGTAGTACATTTTATCATAATATACATTTCTAAGCACAACATGGATATTGTTAGTGCTGGGGCAGTGGTGGCTCTGCGGTTAGAGCGCCGGGTTATCGATAACAGGGTTGTGGGTTCGATTCCTGGGCTTGGGCCCTTGAGCAAGGCCCTTTACCCTCTCTGCTCCCCGGGCGCTGGAGTTGGCTGCCCACTGCTCTGGGTGTGTGTGTGTACTCACTAGTGTGTGTGTGTGTGTGTGTGTTCACTACCACAGATGGGTTAAATGCGGAGGACACATTTCGCTGTACAGTGACAGTGACAAATACGTGCCCACCTTACCTTAATAAACAGCAATCAATTTCAGTTTCATTACAAACAGTGTAATTACACTTAGATGAAGTGCAGCAGATGTTGAATAAAAATCACTGTACTCAGTACAAGAAAGTATCAGAATAGTAGTTTTTAAGAATCCGTCACTACTGATGAATTTAGTCATAATAAATGTTGTATATTGTGAAAAATGTCATTAAATATCCTCATGTAGTATTTTTTTTACCATATCCCCCAGCCCTAATCTTTATGTTTAAAACAGCTTGGAAATTGCCCACTCTTTCTTTACGTGAGCAGAAATATTGAAATGTCATGTCACAGATGTTTCCAGTTGTCTAGGTGTGCCCTTCACCGATTTTTATTAATTATGTATAACTGTGAATGTCTAGTCTTGGTTTGGTTTGTAGTTATTGCCTGGAACAAAAGCTATGAATCTGTGGGAAGATGAAATCTTTGGATCAGCATTGGGCATAACCAGTGCAACAGTTGGAAATGTCTTGAAATAGAAACCACTGATGTACCAACAACCAGACATCAGACAGGTCAGGCAATAAAAACAACAACAGTAGTAGATTACAAAGAGCTGTGAAGTAAACCCCAAAAACAACAGTCAGTGACCCACAGGGTAGGGGTGAAGGTATCTCAATTCAGTGTTTAAAGAAGGTGAAATTTAGAGCCCCAGACTACAAGATAGCACCTTTTCTCACCCCAATATAGGATTCTTTTTTTATTTTGCATTGACCCTTTTATTTTTGTTTCTTCCAGAATCAAGTGCCGTCCTGTTCCAAGTCTTCTCCTGCTCCTAGTGTCGACTTTTCTGGCTGATTGAAATAAACATCACAATTTCACAGACATTAAGCTGCAGAATAGGAGGAAGAACATGGCATCCAGAAAAATCTCCAATACTCAGCGAGTGTCCTCTCCCACACCTCGTAGAAAAATGCAGAGAAGTACTGACAGGAAGAAAACTCACCACTGCTCAGAGTGTGGGAAGAGTTTTACAGCACAGAGTCATCTCCGCACACACCAGCGCATTCACACAGGAGAGAGGCCACATCGCTGCTCAGACTGTGGGAAGAGTTTTATTCAACGAACTTCTCTCCACATACACCAGCGCATTCACACAGGAGAGAAACCACATTACTGCTCAGACTGTGGAAAGAGTTTTACTACACAGAGTAATCTCACCTCACACCAGCTCATTCACACAGGAGAGAAGCCACATCACTGTTCAGACTGTGGAAAAAGCTTTGCTCATTTGCATACTCTCCAAGTACACCAGCTCATTCACACAGGAATGAAATTGTACCACTGCTCAGACTGTGGGAAGAGTTTTGCTCATTTAAATACTCTTAAAATACACAAGCGCATTCACAAAGGAGAGAAACCATTTCACTGCTCAGTCTGTGGGAAAAGTTTTAATCAACAGACCCATCTTAAAACACACCAGCGTGTTCACACAGGGGTGAAACCATATTACTGCACAGACTGTGGGAAGAGTTTTAATCAAACAAGTCATCTCAAAGTACATCAGCGCCTTCACACAGGTGTGAAACCATATTACTGCTCAGACTGTGGGAAGAGTTTTAATAATCACAGTGCTCTCAAAACACACCAGCGCATTCACACAGGAGAGAAGCCATATAACTGTTCAGACTGCGGGAAGAGTTTTAATCAGCCGAGTGCTCTCAAAACACACCAGCGTGTTCACACAGGAGAGAAACCATTTCGCTGCTCAGGCTGTGAGAAGAGTTTTACTAATCAGAGTGCTCTCAAAGTACATCAACGGATTCACACAGGAGAGAAGCCATATCACTGCTCAGACTGTGAGAAGAGGTTTAATAATAAGAGTGCTCTCAGAACACACCAGCGCATTCACACCGGAGTGAAAACGTATCGTTGCTCAGAGTGTGGGAGGAGATTTTTGCAAGAAAGCGCTTTCCAATTACACAAGCTCACTCACGCATAAGAGAAGCCAGAGTGTGAGAAAACTCTCATGCGTTCAAGGAAGTGATTCCGAAAATCATTTCAGGTCCCAACCGAGTTTAAAAGAAAATTGTTTAGGGGGGGGTGGGGTTTGGTTTTGAAGCATATTTATAAAACAAAATATGGTGATGAACTCTAGAGCGGAGCTGTATGTAGCTTGAGAAGTATACCTAACGTGCTAACTCCAGGACTAAGCCAGATGTTAATGCTGCATGATTAGTGGTTGGTGTGACGCAACAGATAACACCACTACCTGCCAGTGAGCTACCACACCATGTGGGAGACTGGGGTTCGATTTCCAGTCTGGGTGACTCTGCTGTGCTACACCAATAGCGTTCTTGGGCAAGACTCCTAAAACTACATTGGCCCTCCTCTGTAATACAAGAACCTTGTAAGTTGCTCTGGATAAGAGTGTCTGCTAAATGCCATAAATGTAAATGATTCTATCCTCCAGTCGATTGCAGAGCTGAGGACTGAACTACTTACTAAAGCAGAGTTACAATCTGCTGAAGGTCGATCAGCTTGGAGTAGAAATTTCTTCAAGTCTAACTTTCAATGGGAGGTCACGACCTGAACAACAGCAAAGTATACATTTCTTTTACTTGTAACTGTGGAAAAACTTTTCCTGGACCGGTAGCTAGAAGGATAAGCATTTCCAGAAGCAGTACCTGGACTTTTTGCTTCATTCAATTCAGCTGAGCACGACAACTACAGACGGAGACTAAACTTTAACATCTGGGCATAGTTTAGATAAAGAACCCATTGTCTTGACGGGTAATGCATTTTTAAGGTGTTTTGCAAAGTTTTTCTTTCTGAAAGAACCAGTAACTGTTAGACCCTGCAAACTCATATCTGTGAGCACAGCGACTTAAACCTTCTCTTTGCATGTAGTCTCTCTTCACTAACACCTAATGATCTGGATGTAAGATACTGTAAATATACTGACTGATGGTGTTATAGGTGTTGAGTTGTTTGTGTTAATAAATGCTTGTTATTTACACAAAGTTGTTTGTCTTTATCATTCATCCAATATCTATTTAAAAAAATCACATTTATTTAAACCTTCAATTTTTCCTTAATATAGCTTTCTCTAGTTAGAAATTAGAGATAGAAATTAGATATATTAATGATTTGAATGTGTGTATATATAATACTGATTTAATTTATTAATCATTAAGGCTACATTTTACATTCTACTGTCCAAAGAAGGATTTCTACTAGATTTTGGAGTATTTGTGTGAGGATTTGATTGCATGCAGTGACAAGAACATTATTGAGGTTAAGATGTTGGATAATCACCACCCCACCTCATCCCCCAACTCGTCCCAAAAGTACTGGATGGAGCTCCACCACCATCATTCCAGAGAGCACAGCTCTTCCACTGCTCCACAGCTCCTCAATGCTGGGGGGCTTTATACCCCTCTAGCCCACGCCTGGCATTATTAGGCAGCATGGAGCCGATAGGGTCATGATGTTGATCTGCTCCAGAGAGTCCTATTCTATTGGCAGTACTTCTTCTCTACAGGGACTAGACAAGCTGTGTGTGCATTTGCACATCTGTGTCAGCAGTGGGTGAAGCTTAAAGTAGCTGAATGCATTCATTAGAAAGGTGTTCAGTTTCAGGTGTTACTTTAGTATTGCTGTGGGTACAAATAACCCAACAACCCTTTAATAAAGTCTATTGCTGTGAGCTCATTTGGAACAGGGGTGAGCTTAAAGGGTACAAAATATGCCCCAGAATGTGTTTAAAGATATATGTTTTTAGTTTACACTAAAATGTTTAAATTAAGTGATACTGTATGTGAAATTATTTTATTTAAAAATCCCTGATGCTGCTAAAATCTAATTGTGCTCTAAAAATATCTCAATGTAGATTTTAGTGAACTTACATTATATGCTTTCCCTCAACATACAGATCAGTGTAGTATTATATGCTGATTTACATGTTTTATTATGTGCAGTTATTTCATTCTAGAATCTAGTTTTATTAAATTAAGTCAAATGGAAGGTCAGTCTGTATCTGAGGACCTGCATAAACTGTTCTAAATAATGATCTGTCCTTTTTCTGCTCTGAATTCTATTTTGTTTTATCTAATACTAAACAGCCAGTAAATAATAAAGCACTGAGCCCTGTGAAGCAGTTATGTCTTACATTAACCCAGTTTATTGTGTTAACACCAGTCCACCTGACCCATGACTGAACATCCGTTAAGATGAATGTAAGCACAGTTAAACGTTTTTAAAAACGATTTAAAATAAGTGCACTTGCAATTACTTAATAATGATTTTCATTTTATCAGATGTTTCAGAATGACAAGCACAAAAAGTACCCCCCCCACCCCCCCACTACCATCAGTACACTCCAACTCAACAACTGCCCCTACACAGGCAGAAACACACACACATGTACGCAAGTCCAAAATCAAAAACACAAAGGGCCAGTGGGGCAGTGGTGGCTCAGCCGGGCTCAGCCGGGATATCGATAACAGGGTTGTGGGTTCGATTCCTGGGCTTGGCAAGCTGCCACTGTTGGGTCCTTGAGCAAGGCCCTTTACCCTCTTTGCTGTGTGTGTGTACTACCACAGATGGGTTAAATGCGGATGATATGTTTTGCTGTACAGTGACAAATACCTGCACCTTTACCTTTTATGTGTCAAGTTCTTGCTGATGCAAGAAAAAGGCGTCTCCACCTAGTGTCCTTGGGATGCACTACATTATATATGTATAATCTCTTAAATGGTGTTTCGAGCATATAGAACAATGAGCAATATTATGACCATCTGCCAAATATGCTGTTGGTCCCTTGTGTGCTTCCAGAACAGCTCCCTCTAGGTGGTTGTAACTAGCAGTGCAATTTAGGATTCAGCTGCGTGTTTACACTTTTATATTGGACAAATAGTCCACGATAGGATGAAGAAGCCAAAATTATTGTGCGCTATGTAGGGAGTAGGGAACCATTTGAGATGCAGCCAGTAGTAGTGTTCAACAGACCGATCAAACCAACACCAGATCAAATCAAATCACTTTACTGTCAGGTCACATTACACAGGTGTAAAGGTGAGTGAAAACCTCAGGTGCATCGTCCCTCACAGTCGTACAAAAAAGAACACATATTGACAAAATAGAAATACTGACTATCAAATTTCAGAAATGAATACCAAAATCTTAAAATAGTTGACCACATTTGGTCGACCACATCATTTATTCAGACTAGCCAGTCTCAGTGAACCTTTTTGCGCCTGAATGCACCTACCACCTTCAGAGGTCCTGTATAGTGAGCTGTTTTAGAAGCACACAAAGGACCAACAGCCTATTAGGCAGATATGCATAATACATAATGTTTTAGCTCATTCTTGTACATGCATATGATACACCATGTGAGGGATTAGACAGTGTGCCTTTCTCTGTTGTCAACAAGAAGAGCTTGACCTATCTTGAGCCCCTTTCAGAGGATAATGGTAACATATATGTATGTATGTATTTATTTAGGACTTGTGTATATGTGTGTTTATGCCTGTGTATGGGGCATTTTTTGTAGAGTTTGTAATCAAAGCTCAGTCTGAACTTGTTTTAGCAGTTTAAAGCTCATCTGATAAAAGAAAATAAAATAATTAATTAAAAATGCAATAAAGCATTTATAATAGCTCATTCTGTTCTAGTTGATCTGATATAGTGTTGTTAAATAAATAATGATGTATAATGGTGTAAATATTGGCGTAATTGGCCATGTGGAGTTGTTCATCTGAAGTCGTATTTACCTAATTTTAAGACCTGCTAAACACCAGATGTGTTTTGTTATGTACTGATATATAAAACTATAGGATTAAAAAATGGTGTACTTTCTTTTTCACAACTGTATATGCATTTCTGTTCCTTTCTAAGTCTTTTTATATTAAACTCAAATGTTCTTTTTTGGCAAGAGTAGAAAGTACAAAGACTATGGCCATGGTTAGTAACTGACTACAAGACTAAACTGACAGATAGAGGGTGTGCAGACAGGACTGTAGAATGGCCGACAGGACCAAGATGACAGATGGACGAAGCTAAAAGACAAAGTGATAACGTACAGATTAAACATTAAAAACACTAAAAAGGGTTTATTCCTTATTTTATCATTTTTCTTTAAAGCTTTAATCTTTGAGTGTTGGCAAAATGCATTTACTTTGTTCAATGCCTTTGTTTAAACTGAGTGAATTCATTGAAATAAATTTGCTTGTTTGACATTCACAATGCTTGACTTCTTATTTCTATACAAAAAGTAATCTAAATATGTAGTAAGTAAAAGTATATATTTGTGATAATGAATAGTTAAGTGAACTTAATCTACACTGCAACACAAGCTATTCCAGTTTAAAACAGAAAAGCACACTTGTGTATTACATAAATATAACTTAAAATAATTAAAAAGGTGTTCATATTTAATCCATATTTAAGTATTCTTTTTATTCTTTTATATTTTAGTACACTAAAATATAATTAGATATATGTTGTGACAGACTAGATTTTTCAATGTACATTTTATTATAAAATAAAGCACACAAGTGTAGTGTAGTTGCATATCATCTTGAAGAAGCACAGAAGTGTATGCAATATAAGCATTGGTACAAAAAGTAGTACATTTACAATATACACAATATAAACAATAAGTGTAGTAACAAGAACACTGACACGTAATGATGAGAGAGATCATTTCAGGTTCAAAGCATTGGATGTAGATATGAGTTCAGTGTAACAACACTCATCCCACAGGAATCTTATCCATGAGATTGTGGTTAGAGAATTAAGGTGAGCTGTTTGGAAAAATACACTGACTGTTGGATTTGATGATGTCTGGATCTGGAGGGTCTGGGGCTTTGAGGATGGTCCCGTAGGTCAGCGTTAGGTGAAAGGTCCAGACAAGACTAGGCTTTGAGGTGTCTGAACACTCGCATCCTGCTTACTTTTGCTGCAGCTTGTAGCCGGTAGAAGGGGGCCCTGAGAAATGCTGTCACACTTCCAAGCATACATTCCCTGCTTCAGCCCAGCTGGGAAGTGATCTTGTGTTGTAGAGCAGGACTCACAGGTTTTATTCAGGAGGAGCATCATGGCTGCTTGAGTCTTCCTTAGGCAGAACATGACCATGTCATTTAGACTTGCTTAAAGGTTCAATTGGCCGGTCGATACTTCAAGAAATCGAACAACACTATGGCGTGCACATGATAACTAAACAAACAAACAGATGTCTGAACAACATCCGGAGAATTCCACCCTTCCTCTCTAGAGAGTCGCCCAGGCGCTCATTCAGTCTCTCGTCACTTCAAGACTTGACCACTGCAGCTCTCTTCTGGCTGGTCTTCCTCTGCTCACCATCAGACCCCTGCAGCTGATCCAGAACACAGCGGGTCGGGTCGTCTTCAACGTTTCTATGTTCAGCCATGTTCAGCTCCTCCTCTGCTGCGTTCTCTCTTCACTGTAGCTTCCTGTAGCTGCTGCCCTCATCAGATTCAGATCCCTGACTCTGGTCTACAAAGCCAAGACTGGACCAGCCAGCCCCTCCGTACTTGATGGCGATGGTCAAACGCCTGATCCGCACCAAGAGCCCTTCCAGCTTCAAGTACGGCTCGGCCCGCCATCCTTTAAGATCCACGGAAGACGAGCGTCCAGACTTTTTACTGTCCTGCACCGAAGTGGTGGAACGAACTTCCCCTGGGTGTCCGAACAGCAGAGTCCAACGCTCACTGTCCTCAAACCCAGACTGAAGACCCTCCTTTTCTGAGAGGACTTGGGTGAATAGCAGAGTGGTCTCCTTATTGACTTTGTGTTTATTAATGTCTAAACTTAGAGGTATATGAATTTTTAGTCTATTCAGACTAGCTGAGGTTTTTCTTGGTAAATAGCAAAGCACTTTTGTAAGTCGCTCTGGAGAAGAGCGTCTGATAAATGCCTTAAATGTAAATGTAAACAAAGTTAAAGTACAGTAAATAACTGGTTTCTTTTCTCAGAGGAGACTTCTTCTCTTCTCCTTCTTGAGCTCCGTTGTTGAAGCCAACTCAAAATTTAACTCGAGCCTTGACCTTTCTGTTACTAATTTAATTTAAATGTTTATTTGTCTGCAAGAGATTGTCTCTAGCAGAGAAAAAGGGGCAATATCAAATATCCTAATTTCGAATGGGAGGCATTGTCCAACTTACACTCTCTCATGATTCTTTTTAATACATCTGTACATGCACTGCCAGATTCTCAACTTCAGTCAGAGCTTAGATTCACTTGGTATGTTCTTTGGTATTACCCACTGAGATGGGGTCTTTCATTACTGGGAATAGGAAACCTTTCTGTTCCCACTGTTTTAGACAAAGGGACAGGCGTCTTCATTTGGTCAAACATACATAAACTAGAAATGACATTAAAATGAAAAAGACAGGGATGCTAAACAAATTTGAGGACAACCACCACTTACAGGTTTGTTTCGTTACGTGTGTGTGGGTGGGTCTGTAAGTAGGAATGTGTAGGCCTTGTGTGAGCCAAAGGTGGTTACCGTGGCTAATAAGATCTCTATTATATGATCTCTATAATTATGTAATATGTAAATAAATATATATATATATAATGGTAAAAGCACTAGAGAATGGAATTTTAATGAAACATACAGAATATGATTATCATGTGAGGGTCATTTCCATCCCTCTTCAGCTAAAACTGTAAACATATATCTTCAAAACCTGTTAGTGCCTGGATATGAGGCATATCTTATAAAAGTAAATACAATAGGAAAAAAAAGAGGGGGAGGAAAACACAAAACAAATAGGAATGACTGCTACATCCTCATGCCTGTTACAAAGAGCATATAACAATTTGCATTACAAACAACACTGTCTGCAGGAGGGAAAACATAAGTGAATTGTTTCTGACCATAGTTGGGTGTTCTCTGTAAGGTGGAAATCAATACAAGTTGTTGTGAAAGTTCAGTTGATGTGAAAGGGACATAGTTCCTTCTGTTTTATGATCTTGGTCCGAAGTCTTCTGCTGCACATCATTTTTAGATCTGGGTTTTGAATCTGGAAATCAGGATTTTAGGTGTGTCACTTCTTACTTCTGTGACTGTTCTTAATGCACTTGTGTATCCTAAATGTACCTGCATGCCTGAAGCTCCTCTCACACACTGTGCAGTAATACGGCTTCACTCCTGTGTGAATGCGCTGGTGTTGTTGAAGAGTACCCTCTTGAGAAAATGTCTTCCCACAGTCTGAGCAGTGATATGGTTTCACTTTTGTGTGAAGGAGCTGGTGTGTTTTGAGAGCACTCGACTGATTAAAACTCTTCCCGCAGTCTGAACAATTATAAGGCTTTTCTCCTGTGTGAACGCGCTGGTGTGTTCTTAGATGACTCATATTATTAAAACTCTTCCCACAGTCTGAGCAGCAATATGGTTTCACTCCTGCATGCATGCGCTGGTGTGTTCTGAGATGACTGCTTTGATTAAAACTCTTCCCACAGTCTGAGCAGGTATATGGTTTCTCTCCTGTGTGAACACGCTGGTGTGTTTTGAGATGAGTCTGTTGATTAAAACTCTTCCCACAGTCTGAGCAGTGATACGGTTTCTCTCCAGTGTGAACATGTTGGTGTACTTTAAGAGTATTCAGATGAGTAAAACTCTTCCCACAGTCTGAGCAGTGATACGGTTTCTCTCCTGTATGAATGCGCTGGTGTAGTTGGAGAGTATTCTGAAGAGTAAAACTCTTCCCACAGTCTGAGCAGTGATACATTTTCTCTCCTGTATGAATGCGCTGGTGTACTTTAAGAGTATTCAGATGAGTAAAGCTCTTCCCACAGTCTGAACAGTGATACGGTTTCCCTCCTGTGTGAACACGCTGATGTACTTTAAAATTATTCAGATGAGTAAAACTCTTCCCACAGTCTGAGCAGTGATACGTTTTCTTGTCCGCAGTTTTCTTAATTTTTCTACGAGGCGAGGATACTTGAGTACTGGAGACTTTTTTGGATGCCATGTTCTTCCCCTTTTTCAGCAGCTTAAAATTTTGTGAAATCTTCTGATGTATTTGTGAAGTTAAGTTTCAACCAAGTAGGAAAGTCAACACTAGGAGCAGAAGAAGACTTGGAACAGTACGGCAATAATTTCTGGAAGAAACAATGAAAAAAGAAAACCTAAGGTTAGGGCAAAATTAAATCAAGTCAATCAAGTAAAAAAAATTAAGTCAAGTCAGATTTATTTGTATAGCGCTGAGAGAAAATATGGTCCTTTCTAACATTACTTTCATGTGGTTTCAACTTATCAAATGGTTATCTTAATCCTTTGTCTCACCTTTTGTTACCCTTCGTCTGCCGGCCTAAAGTGGTCACTCTCTCTCTTTGTATAAGGTGACAACAATCAAGTGGTCATACTGAGGACCCTTGATGTGTGATGACCATCAACCCCCTCAACTTCACCCAACCTCCTACCCCTTTTTAAAGATAAGATAAGGTAAGATAGTCCTTTATTAGTCCCACAGTGGGGAAATTCTCAGTGTAACAGCAGAAAGGGACAGCAAGACACTCAGTTACAAAAATTTAGATAAATAATTTACACTATAAACACAATATAAATAAGAATTAAAAAAGCAACAACAATATTATTTACAGCAAAAGACTCTTAATTGCACATGGGGATGGGATATTGCACATAGTATTCTCTGAACATGAACATGTGTGTGTAGTTAAGTGTGTGTATGTGGTCCGCTGGGAGCAGTGCTGGTTGTGTAGTCTGACGGCAGCAGGAAGGAAGGACCTGCGATACCCCTCCTTCACACACTTGGGGTGAAGCAGCCGGTCACTAAAGGAGCTGCCCAATGCTGCCAGAGTCTCATGCATGGGGTGGGAGCTGTTCTCCAGCATGGATGCCAGCTTGTCTGTCATCCTCCTGTCTCCCACCACCTGCACTGGGTCTAAGAAGCACCCCAGGACAGAGCCGGCCCTCTTTATGAGTTTGTCCAGTCTCTTCTTATCTGCCGTCGAGATGCTACTGCCCCAGCAGACCACTCCATAAAAGATGGCAGATGCCACCACTGTGTCGAAGAACGTCCTCAGGAGAGCTCCCTGCACCCCAAAGGACCTCAATCTCCTCAGCAGGTAGAGTCTGCTCTGGCCTTTCTTGTAGAGTGCAGCAGTGTTGACTGACCAGTCCAGTTTGTTGTTCAGATGAACACCCAGGTATTTATAAGAGTCCACACTCTCGATGTTCATACCCTGGATGTTCACTGATGGAGTGGGGTGTCTGCACCTGCGGAAATCCACCACCAGTTCTTTGGTCTTTCCAGCGTTTATCTGAAGGTGGTTCTGCAGACAACAGTCCACAAAGTCCTGAAACTGATGACTATCACCCCCTACTGTTGATACTCCAAGTGACCTACCCTTCATCCCCCTCCTACCCCTCATTAAACACCTTTTCATCAACCTTTCTCCTCCCACAATTTCCAATGTATATAAGGCCCTCTCAAAATACCCCTAATCAGACTGGGTTGACCATGACCGATCGAGTTGTACATCTCTGTGTGTATCAATAAACTCATCAACACTGAAGATCCAGTCTCCTGACTCCTGAATCTGTCTCCTGGACGCCGGATTTCTAACAGCGCTTTTCACAACTGTTGTCGTCACAAAGCAGCATTACATAATTAGCAGAGCCAAAAAGAAGAAATAATGTAAGACATGAAGGATCAAAGACCCCCCAGTGATTAAATTGAAACAAAAAGGGGGAGGGGTGAACAAACCATTTCATTGGTTGGAAACTTGTAGTATGACCTCTACAATTCAACTCTTGTCTTCTTCAAACCAAAACAAAATACCTTCACCCCAGCCCTGCAGAGGTTGTTGGTGAGGTCACTGCCTGGTGTTGGGGTTTACTTCACAGCTCTTAGTATTTGTCACCAACTATGGTTGTTTTCCTTGACTGGCCAGGAGTGTGTTTCCCCGTTCAACGACAGAAAATCATAAACTACAGGACAATGCCACCGTCCTGTGACAGTGATGCCTTCCTCCCAGATGCCCTGAACGACTTTTATGCACGGTTTGAGGCACAGAACAACACGTTGGTGAGAAAGACCACACCCAAGCCGGACGAGCAGGTGTTGTGCCTGACTGCAGTGGACGTGAGGAAAACTCTGCGCAGTCAACCCACGAAAAGCTGCAGGACCAGACAACATCCCCGGCAGAGTGCTCAGAGAGTGTGCAGACCAGTTGACAGATGTTCTCACGGACATCTTCAACGTCTCCCTGCGCAGCTCCACTGTCCCAACGTGCCTCAAGACCACCACCATCGTCCCCGTGCCGAAGAAGTCCACGGTGTCCTGCCTCAATGACTACCGTCCCGTAGCTCTCATGCCCATCATCATGAAGTGCTTCGAGAGGTTAGTCATGAGGAACATCAAGAACCAACTGCCCTCTTCATTGGACCCCCTGCAATTTGCATATCGTCCCAACCGCTCCACGGACGATGCCATCACCACCACCCTTCATCTCTCCCTTACCCACCTGGAGAAGAAGGACACCTACGTCAGAATGCTGTTCATTCAAACTTCAGTTCAGCATTCAACACCATCATCCCACAGAACCTCACGAGGAAGTTAAGCCTGCTGGGCCTCAACACCCCCCTCTGCAACTGGATCCTGGACTTCCTGACAGGAAGGCCCCAGTTAGTCCGGTTCGGGGACAGCAGCTCCAGCACCATCACCATGAACACTGGGGCACCTCAGGGCAGTGTACTAAGTCCTCTGCTGTTTACCCTGCTGACTCATGACTGTGTTGCGAAACACAGTTCTAACAGCATCATAAAGTTCGCCGATGATACAACTGTGCTGGGTCTCATCAGCAAAGTGGTGTGGTGGTGGCTGGGGCAGTGGTGGCTCAGCGGTTAGAGCGCCGGGATATCGATAACAGGGTTGTGGGTTCGATTCCCGGGCTCGGCAAGCTGCCACTACCAGATGGGTTAAATGCGGAGGACACATTTCGCTGTACAGTCCACACTGTACAGTGACGAATACGTGCACCTTTACCTTTTATCAAAGGCGACGAGTCAGCATACAGAGAGGAGGTGCAGCAGCTGACAGACTGGTGTACAGTCAACAACCTCCACTGGAATGTAGAGAAGACCAAGGAAATGGTTGTTGACTTCAGGAAATCAAGACCGGACCACTCTCCGCTTAACATCAACGGCTCCTCTGTGGAGATCGTTAAGAGCACCAAGTTCCTTGGTGTCCACCTAGCGGAGAACCTCACCTGGTCCCTGAACACCAGCTCTACAGCCAAGAAAGCCCAACAGCGTCTCTACTTCCTCCGGAAGCTGAGAAAGGCCCGTCTCCCTCCACCCATCCTCACCCTCTTCTATAGGGGAACCATAGAGAGCATCCTAAGCAGCTGCATCACTGCCTGGTTTGGGACCTGCACAGCCTCTGACCGCAAGTCCCTCCAACGCATTGTGAGGACAGCTGAGAAGATCATCGGAGTCTCTCTCCCCTCCGTCATGGACATTTACACCACCCGCTGCATCCGCAAAGCAACCAGCATTGTGGATGACTCCACCCACCCTTCACACAGACTGTTCTCCCTCCTGCCATCAGGAAGAAGGTACCGCAGCATCCGGTCCAACACGACCAGACTCTGCAACAGCTTCTTCCCCCAAGCCATCAGACTCCTCAACACAACTCAACTCCTGAACTGATATCTTACACTCTCCCTCCCTCTCTCTCTCTCTCTCTCTCTCTCTCTCTCTCTCTCTCTCTCCCTCTCTCTCTCTTTCCAACCATTTATCCCAGATAACATGGGAAGCATTTTTTGCACAAGCATTTGCACTGATAACTTTACTACCTCACTGGACTCTATTTATCGCACATTGCACAACTTGCACACTACAGTCATTATTTATTATCCTCTGTCTGTACTGTGTTGTCTGTCCGCACTTGTTTGTTTGTGTTGCACTTGTGTCTTGTATGCACTGTCTATGTTGCACCATGGTCCGGGAGGAACGTTGTTTCGTTTCACTGTGTACTCTGTATGTAGTTGAAATGACAATAAACCCACTTGACTTGACTTGAGATGCTAGCACTGGACTAACATGGTACCATGCATTGTTAAACTAACATCTGAAGTACAATCATTTCTCAAAACTGCTGAACTTTGTTCACACCACAGTACTTTGAACCATGTTGTTTTGAATCACTGTAGTCTGAACTACAGTCTATTCAATTTGACTTTTTCTTGTTGGTCACACTGATACATCATTTCAGCATCATCAACACAATGACTACATGGCCAATACTCACATTACAGGATGTTCAATGTTACAGAAATCTGCTTGATAAAAAAGGAAAATTCTCCCTGTTTTCATTATCCAAGACACAGTATCTACCACAGGCAGATTATATCTGTCCTATACCTTTTATTTTACTCCAATGCTGGACACACAACATGCATTACTAATATCACGACCAACTGGCCTTATTCACCAACCGTTTTCACAAAGACTGACATTCTCCAATGTCTTCTGATGTAGGACGTGGTTAGTTTAGGGGGACAGTGGGATCCATAGCTTTAAGAGTAGAGCTGTGAACAATTCTGAGCTTTAAAACTGCATCATGAATCTAATATACACTTTTTGTTAGAACTTTTCTCAACAACTGATTTAAGAAAAGCAACAATTAGTTTTAAAGTTATTGTTACAAACCTCAAGATATATCCTGCATAAAAGGAGAAATAAAGCCCCCGGCTTCTCTTCTCTTAAATATTTATTACAGGACTAAAACATATTTAGGGTGTGTATATACTGTAATTCTAAACTTTGGTTTCAGTGTTTGCCTTTACACTCGCCTCATATTCGGAGTACAGATTTTTACAGAGGGAGAGAGAGAAGGAGATACAGCAGATGATGACGACGACTGAATGCAGTTTAAACACCAATGTATCCACTATCATGCAAAAACCCTGTATCTCCTAATCTGCACTCAAATCAGTCATAAAACCACACGGACAAAATGTTCTGAAACGTCCAAATCAATACAGCTATAACTTGCAGCTCAGACCAGAAGGACTGAACAGTGTCCAGTGAAATAAAGTAGCGTTTTTAAAGTAGCTGACTTTATTCTACCCATGAATTGTTTTATTGTCATAAAAAGAAAAACTGGAAACAGATGATTCGGCCATATAGGCTACTAAGAGTATTTGCTGGTCTTTGTAAATGAGTATATGTTACTATAAGTGAGTGCAGAACTATATGAACTAATGCAGCTGAAGGTTTTCAAATATATTTACAGAGATCAAAAGTTCCTCCTGAGAGGACACACCTTCGTTCCTGCAACATGGCTCCATGTACATGGGTCTACACCCCGCCACCACCCTTTTCATCTTTATACTTTGGGAAAACAATTACTGAAATCAATTATTTTGCAATTATTGAAAAGTAAAACACGAAGCTGCTAAAGAAAACCTGCCTTTATCAGATAAATGAGCACAGAGCTAACTTTAAAAATAGGTTTATCCAGACTTACAGAACCACGTGTAGCTCAGGGGCAGGGCCGCTTAGCAGTTAGCCAAACGCATTCATTCCAACGGCCAGAGTTAGCACCTAGCTAGCAACCTTTTCACTGGGTTAAAACTCGGTTAAAACGCGACCTCACGATGTTCCTTCATTATTAAATGACTTCAGTAATATGTGGATATGTTACCATGAACCCACCTGTATAACAGCAGTAAAGAATCCAGGTTCTGCTGAGAGGAGAAACAAACGGTAGAGCTCCACTTCCGCTCAGGAGCCAATGGCGTCACAGCTGGCAACTAGCTGTCAAAATAAAAGTCCTGCATGGCGTTTAAACAGCAGTGTGGTATACAAGTTAATCCTTGTAATCTTCTTTATTATGATTAATATTGATCTTAATTGTTAACAACAAGAAGATTTTATGGAATAAGAAATGTTTTATACCTTATTTCAGGTCTATTCACTATTTATTCAATAGCAAATAACTGTTTTGCCTTTAATAAGTAAAAAGATGTACTGTTACTTTTTCATGAAATAGAAAATAGAAAAACGTCATTTTACAGAAAGGTAAATTTACAGGTGTCTTTATCATACCTTGCAAAAAGATGCAGTGCCAGATTCATTTTATAGACCTGGGCCAGAATCTGAATTTGATTTGTGCCAGATTTTGTCTGGATGATTGTTGCCATCTGGATAACCTTCTTAACAGTGCCCTACGATAAAGTGTTACCCTCACTTTTACTCAACAAATAAATAAAACAAATAAAGGTCAATATCGGAGTGCTTGTCCAATCAGAGGTCTTAATTCCATTTGTGCTCTAACAACACAGCAAGTTTGACCTTTGTTTTAATTATAATATTTCCAATCTTACATACCTCAAACTCATATCTCACGTGCCTGGGGAGCAGAGAGGGTGAAGGGCCTTGCTCAAGGGCCCAGCAGTGGCAGCTTGGTGCCTCACTGACCACTGGCTTTATATAACATTATTATTTGGGTTCATTCTAAAGTCAGTTGTCACTGAAAGTGTCTACCTGTAAAACTCTATATAATAACCCAGGCTGCTGTGTTGGCAAAACGACATGCTACTAAGTGAGCTAGCACAACCATGTGACCAATGTGTACTGTTCTTAATACAGGAGTAATGTACTGTGTAGTGTAGTACTGCTCTTAATACAGGAGTAATGTACTGTGTAGTGTAGTACTGTTCTTAATACAGGAGTAATGTACTGTGTGGTGTAGTACTGCTCTTAATACAGGAGTAATGTACTGTGTAGTGTAGTACTGCTCTTAATACAGGAGTAATGTACTGTGTGGTGTAGTACTGCTCTTAATACAGGAGTAGTGTACTGTGTAGTGTAGTACTGCTCTTAATACAGGAGTAATGTACTGTGTAGTGTAGTACTGCTCTTAATACAGGAGTAATGTACTATGTAGTGTAGTACTGCTCTTGAGACAGGAGTAATGTACTATGTAGTGTAGTACGTAATGTACTGTAATGTACTATGTAATGTACTGTGTAGTGTAGTACTGCTCTTGAGACAGGAGTAATGTACTATGTAGTGTAGTACTGCTCTTAATACAGGAGTAATGTACTGTGTGGTGTAGTACTGCTCTTAATACAGGAGTAATGTACTGTGTAGTGTAGTACTGCTCTTAATACAGGAGTAATGTACTGTGTAGTGCAGTACTGCTCTTAATACAGGAGTAATGTACTGTGTAGTGTAGTACTGCTCTTAATACAGGAGTAATGTACTATGTAGTGTAGTACTGCTCTTGAGACAGGAGTAATGTACTATGTAGTGTAGTACGTAATGTACTGTAATGTACTATGTAATGTACTGTGTAGTGTAGTACTGCTCTTGAGACAGGAGTAATGTACTATGTAGTGTAGTACTGCTCTTAATACAGGAGTAATGTACTGTGTGGTGTAGTACTGCTCTTAATACAGGAGTAATGTACTGTGTAGTGTAGTACTGCTCTTAATACAGGAGTAATGTACTGTGTGGTGTAGTACTGCTCTTAATACAGGAGTAATGTACTGTGTAGTGTAGTACTGCTCTTAATACAGGAGTAATGTACTGTGTGGTGTAGTACTGCTCTTAATACAGGAGTAATGTACTGTGTGGTGTAGTACTGCTCTTAATACAGGAGTAATGTACTGTGTGGTGTAGTACTGCTCTTAATACAGGAGTAATGTACTGTGTGGTGTAGTACTGCTCTTAATACAGGAGTAATGTACTGTGTGGTGTAGTACTGCTCTTAATACAGGAGTAATGTACTGTGTGGTGTAGTACTGCTCTTAATACAGGAGTAATGTACTGTGTGGTGTAGTACTGTTCTTAATACAGGAGTAATGTACTATGTAGTGTAGTACTGCTCTTAATACAGGAGTAATGTACTATGTAGTGTAGTACTGCTCTTGAGACAGGAGTAATGTACTGTGTGGTGTAGTACTGCTCTTAATACAGGAGTAATGTACTGTGTGGTGTAGTACTGCTCTTAATACAGGAGTAATGTACTGTGTGGTGTAGTACTGCTCTTAATACAGGAGTAATGTACTGTGTGGTGTAGTACTGCTCTTAATACAGGAGTAATGTACTGTGTGGTGTAGTACTGCTCTTAATACAGGAGTAATGTACTGTGTGGTGTAGTACTGCTCTTAATACAGGAGTAATGTACTGTGTAGTGTAGTACTGCTCTTAAACGCCAACCCAACAAACCCTGCTGTGAGCCATGAAGTCCCTCTAGTGGAGAAGCACAATGAGCAGGAGCTCGCTACCATCCGCTACGTGAGTACACACACACACACACACTGTACACACACACTGTACACACACACACACACACACACACACACACACACATTGGTATTGGGTTCTGTCCAGCGCCACAGATGACTTGACTCATGCTGTGTGTTCTACCTGCAGGAGAACAGCTTTCTGAGGTGGAAGAAGGTCTCAGAGAGGACAACAGTCGTCCTTCCCTGCATGTGCAAGAAGAAGCCTTCAGAGGTAAGAGCCCCCTGTCTCAGTCACTTCCCGTACTGTAATCAGTATTACTCCTTATAAATCCTCGCTTCTGAAATGATCGGGACTTTGTCACACTTAGGAGTCGTTTAGAGAGTTCTCTTAATATTCCTGTGTTTTTACTGTTAACAGGGGAAACCAGTGCAGGAGCCGTGTAAGCACAAGATCAGACTGCAGAATAAAGCTCCACGGTGGGACAATGAGAAAGAGGCGTACGTCCTTGACTTCCACGGAAGAGCTAAAATACCCTCTTCTAAGACCTTTCAGCTCAGCTGCCCTGAAAAACGTAAGTTCAACAGCCTTCACTTGCTTTCTTCTCTATTCTCTCCATCTGTCTCTCTCTCCCACTCTGCCGTAGCTCTGCACTCTCTCTGACTCATGATGGGCTTCTCTGCTTGTGTCTCCACAGCGGACTTGGTTCTTATGCAGTTTGGTCGCATGGGCGAGGACTCGTTCGCCCTGGACTACAGCTCCCCCTTAAGCGCGCTGCAAGCCTTCGCCGTTGGCCTGTCCTGCTTTATGGCCAAGTAATGACCTCAAGTTCACAGGTACCGTCTCTCGTTGTCATCATGAATAGGAGGGGGCATGAGGAGGACCAGAAAACATCACACAGCAGAAGACTGGACAAGGGTCCAGACAGTAGGCAGACTTATTTGGTGGGTCAGTGATGATCAATAATTTATCAGTAGTTCTGATCAGAGGAGGATGGGTCGGTCCCCCTTGTGAGTCTTGGTTCCTCCCGAGGTTTCTTCCTCCAGCTCTGAGGGAGTTTTTCCTTGCCACTGTCGCCGTTGGCTTGCTCACTGGGGGTTATGTTTTAGGTTAGACAGTAACAGGGATAAGGATGAGGAATACGGACATCTAAAATTGGGGAGGGAATTGGGTCCAAATGTAAAGAAAAGTCTGTTCAACTGTCTGTGAGACCAGCCTGGACACAGTTTTGGGAGCTGGCCATCAAAGTCAAATCAAAATCAAATCAAATTTTATTTGTCACATACATAGTCATACACTGTATAACTTGCAGTGAAATGCTTTTTTGACAGTCTGCTCACATCAAGCTATACAATAAAAATCTACATTTAAACTTAACTAAACCTTAACTTAATGAAGTAAAGTGCAAAAGTGCAAAAGAAAAATAAAATAAAAATGAAGAAAATAAAAATAGAATAAGTTACATTTAAGTTAAAGAATAGAATATAAAAATGAAAATATAGAAATATAAGCAAAAAAAAGTACAGAATACAAATATACAAATATATATACAGAGATGAAATAGTGCGTGTCTGTGTGTGTGTGTGTATATATATATATATATATATGTATACATATGTACATATTTATCTGTATGTGAGTGTATGTGTGAGTTAAAAGAAATATTTTCATTGTTGTCCGTAGTGTGTTTTCCGTGAGCCATGGCTGTGTATTGTAGTGAGTGAGGGTCCAGTTTGTGTATGTAGATACTTTGATTTAGTGTCCTAGTCCCTGTCCCCATTCAAGGCACGGATGGCTTGTGGAAAGAAGCTCCTCCTCATTCTCTCTGTGTTAGCCTTCAGGGTTCTTAAGCGTTTCCCCGAGGGCAACAGAGAGAACAGTCCATTGTTGGGATGACTGGGGTCCTTCACAATCTTCTTGGCCTTGGTCCAACACCGCTTCTTGTAGATGGACTGCAGGTCAGGAAACTCCATCCTAGTGATTCGCTCTGCTGAACGTCTCACTCGTCGTAGCGCTTGCCTGTCCTGCTTGGTGCTGTTCCCAAACCAGACTGTGATGTTCCCCGTGAGGATGCTCTCGATGGTGCAGGAGTAGAAGGATCGTAGTACCTTGGAGGGCAGTCTGAAGTCCCTCAGTCGTCTCAGGTGGTATAGGCGCTGACGAGCCTTCTTCGTTATGGTGTTGATGTGGCAACTCCATGACAGGTCCTGAGAGATGGTCACTCCAAGGTATTTGAAGCTTCCTACCCTATCCACCGCCGTTCCACTGATGTGGACAGGTTGGTAGCTCCTCTGCTGTTTCCTGCTAAAGTCCACAATCAGCTCCTTCGTTTTGCTGGCATTTAGCTGGAGATTATTTTCCTGGCACCAGTTCTCCAGGGTTCTAATCTCTTCCAGGTAGGCCTTCTCGTTATTTCCTGAGATCAGGCCCACCACAACTGTGTCGTCAGCAAACTTAATGATGTTGGTGGAGCTGGAAGTGGCTTTGAGCTTTCAGTCTGAGGTGTACAGCGAGTACAGCAGAGGGCTAAGGACACAGCCCTGAGGGGCTCCGGTACTGAGGGTGAGGGTGGGTGAGACATGCTTGCCTACCCGAACAGCTTGTGGTCTGTTAGTCAGGAAGTTGGAGATCCAGTCACAGATGGATGGGTGGAGACCTAGATCTTCCAGCTTTGTGGTGAGTCTTGAGGGAATAATAGTGTTAAATGCTGAACTGTAGTCCACAAACAGCATTTTAACATAATTACCCCTCCCAGCATCCAGATGTGTCATCGATGTGTGGAGAAGGTGAGCGATGGCATCATCTGTGGAACGGTTTGGACGGTATGCAAACTGAAACGGGTCCAGGGTGTCGGGCAGCGTGGATGTGATGAAGTCTCTCACCAGCTTCTCGAAGCACTTCATCACGACTGATGTGAGGGCAACTGGGCGGTAGTCGTTGAGGCAGGCTGGCTGTGGTTTCTTCGGGACAGGAACGATGATGGACTGTTTGAAGCACGATGGAACAATCCCCTGCGTCAGTGAGAGATTGAAGATGTCCGTGAATACCGGGGCTAGCTGATCTGCACAGGCTTTTAGGACTCGACCACAGATGCCATCAGGTCCCGCAGCCTTCCTGGTATTCACTCTTCTGAACACCCGCCGTACATCTCTCTCTGTGATGGTGAAGGCTCTTTGTTCTCTGACGTGCTCCTCTATATCAGCTGTGCCGGTGTTACTGTAGTTAATGTTGCCGGCTGCAGCATCAAAGCGAGCATAAAAGGTGTTTAGCTCGTTCGCCAGAGATAAGTCTGCACTTCCCAGTCCACAGGGTGGGCTCCTATAGTCCGTTATTGTTCTCAGTCCCTGCCACAGGCTCCTAGAGTCGTTTTGCTGGAACTGGGACTCTAGTTTCCTCCCGTAGCGCTGCTTCGCCTCCTTTACCGCCTTCCTTACTCCATATGACGCAGACTTGTATTCCTGCATATCTCCGCTGATCAGTCCCGTGTTGTAGGCAGCAGTGCGGGCATTCAGAGCCTCCCGGATGCTTTTATCCACCCAGGGCTTCTGATTGGGAAATGTTTTGATTGTAGATTTCTGGACGGTGTCGTCCGCTACTTTCCCGATAAAACCCACGACCGCTTCCGTAAACATGTTGACGTCATCGGAGCTGCGCCGGAACATGTCCCAGTCCGCGTCATCAAGAGCGTCCTGCAGCGTGGCCACTGATTGGTCCGTCCAGCGCTCGACCTCTCTCACCACCGGAAGCTCTTGCTTCAGCCTTTGTTTATATTTTGGTAGGAGAAAGATAGCGGCGAAAAGTCATTGGCCCAGTAGATTGTGCAGATGACAGGAACCACCCAGTAAGTGCTTAAGAGCAGTACTACACTACACAGTACATTATTCCTGTCTTAAGAGCAGTACTACACTACACAGTACATTACTCCTGCATTAAGAGCAGTACTACACCACACAGTACATTACTCCTGTATTAAGAGCAGTACTACACCACACAGTACATTACTCCTGTCTTAAGAGCAGTACTACACCACACAGTACATTACTCCTGTATTAAGAGCAGTACTACACCACACAGTACATTACTCCTGTCTTAAGAGCAGTACTACACCACACAGTACATTACTCCTGTATTAAGAGCAGTACTACACTACACAGTACATTACTCCTGTATTAAGAGCAGTACTACACTACACAGTACATTACTCCTGTATTAAGAGCAGTACTACACTACATAGTACATTACTCCTGTCTCAAGAGCAGTACTACACTACACAGTACATTACATAGTACATTACAGTACATTACGTACTACACTACATAGTACATTACTCCTGTCTCAAGAGCAGTACTACACTACATAGTACATTACTCCTGTATTAAGAGCAGTACTACACTACACAGTACATTACTCCTGTATTAAGAGCAGTACTACACTACACAGTACATTACTCCTGTATTAAGAGCAGTACTACACTACACAGTACATTACTCCTGTATTAAGAGCAGTACTACACCACACAGTACATTACTCCTGTATTAAGAGCAGTACTACACTACACAGTACATTACTCCTGTATTAAGAGCAGTACTACACTACATAGTACATTACTCCTGTATTAAGAGCAGTACTACACTACACAGTACATTACTCCTGTATTAAGAGCAGTACTACACCACACAGTACATTACTCCTGTATTAAGAGCAGTACTACACTACACAGTACATTACTCCTGTATTAAGAGCAGTACTACACTACACAGTACATTACTCCTGTATTAAGAGCAGTACTACACTACATAGTACATTACTCCTGTCTTAAGAGCAGTACTACACTACACAGTACATTACTCCTGTATTAAGAGCAGTACTACACTACACAGTACATTACTCCTGTATTAAGAACAGTACACATTGGTCACATGGTTGTGCTAGCTCACTTAGTAGCATGTCGTTTTGCCAACACAGCAGCCTGGGTTATTATATAGAGTTTTACAGGTAGACACTTTCAGTGACAACTGACTTTAGAATGAACCCAAATAATAATGTTATATAAAGCCAGTGGTCAGTGAGGCACCAAGCTGCCACTGCTGGGCCCTTGAGCAAGGCCCTTCACCCTCTCTGCTCCCCAGGCGCGTGAGATATGAGTTTGAGGTATGTAAGATTGGAAATATTATAATTAAAACAAAGGTCAAACTTGCTGTGTTGTTAGAGCACAAATGGAATTAAGACCTCTGATTGGACGAGCACTCCGATATTGACCTTTATTTGTTTTATTTATTTGTTGAGTAAAAGTGAGGGTAACACTTTATCGTAGGGCACTGTTAAGAAGGTTATCCAGATGGCAACAATCATCCAGACAAAATCTGGCACAAATCAAATTCAGATTCTGGCCCAGGTCTATAAAATGAATCTGGCACTGCATCTTTTTGCAAGGTATGATAAAGACACCTGTAAATTTACCTTTCTGTAAAATGACGTTTTTCTATTTTCTATTTCATGAAAAAGTAACAGTACATCTTTTTACTTATTAAAGGCAAAACAGTTATTTGCTATTGAATAAATAGTGAATAGACCTGAAATAAGGTATAAAACATTTCTTATTCCATAAAATCTTCTTGTTGTTAACAATTAAGATCAATATTAATCATAATAAAGAAGATTACAAGGATTAACTTGTATACCACACTGCTGTTTAAACGCCATGCAGGACTTTTATTTTGACAGCTAGTTGCCAGCTGTGACGCCATTGGCTCCTGAGCGGAAGTGGAGCTCTACCGTTTGTTTCTCCTCTCAGCAGAACCTGGATTCTTTACTGCTGTTATACAGGTGGGTTCATGGTAACATATCCACATATTACTGAAGTCATTTAATAATGAAGGAACATCGTGAGGTCGCGTTTTAACCGAGTTTTAACCCAGTGAAAAGGTTGCTAGCTAGGTGCTAACTCTGGCCGTTGGAATGAATGCGTTTGGCTAACTGCTAAGCGGCCCTGCCCCTGAGCTACACGTGGTTCTGTAAGTCTGGATAAACCTATTTTTAAAGTTAGCTCTGTGCTCATTTATCTGATAAAGGCAGGTTTTCTTTAGCAGCTTCGTGTTTTACTTTTCAATAATTGCAAAATAATTGATTTCAGTAATTGTTTTCCCAAAGTATAAAGATGAAAAGGGTGGTGGCGGGGTGTAGACCCATGTACATGGAGCCATGTTGCAGGAACGAAGGTGTGTCCTCTCAGGAGGAACTTTTGATCTCTGTAAATATATTTGAAAACCTTCAGCTGCATTAGTTCATATAGTTCTGCACTCACTTATAGTAACATATACTCATTTACAAAGACCAGCAAATACTCTTAGTAGCCTATATGGCCGAATCATCTGTTTCCAGTTTTTCTTTTTATGACAATAAAACAATTCATGGGTAGAATAAAGTCAGCTACTTTAAAAACGCTACTTTATTTCACTGGACACTGTTCAGTCCTTCTGGTCTGAGCTGCAAGTTATAGCTGTATTGATTTGGACGTTTCAGAACATTTTGTCCGTGTGGTTTTATGACTGATTTGAGTGCAGATTAGGAGATACAGGGTTTTTGCATGATAGTGGATACATTGGTGTTTAGGCTGCATTCAGTCGTCGTCATCATCTGCTGTATCTCCTTCTCTCTCTCCCTCTGTAAAAATCTGTACTCCGAATATGAGGCGAGTGTAAAGGCAAACACTGAAACCAAAGTTTAGAATTACAGTATATACACACCCTAAATATGTTTTAGTCCTGTAATAAATATTTAAGAGAAGAGAAGCCGGGGGCTTTATTTCTCCTTTTATGCAGGATATATCTTGAGGTTTGTAACAATAACTTTAAAACTAATTGTTGCTTTTCTTAAATCAGTTGTTGAGAAAAGTTCTAACAAAAAGTGTATATTAGATTCATGATGCAGTTTTAAAGCTCAGAATTGTTCACAGCTCTACTCTTAAAGCTATGGATCCCACTGTCCCCCTAAACTAACCACGTCCTACATCAGAAGACATTGGAGAATGTCAGTCTTTGTGAAAACGGTTGGTGAATAAGGCCAGTTGGTCGTGATATTAGTAATGCATGTTGTGTGTCCAGCATTGGAGTAAAATAAAAGGTATAGGACAGATATAATCTGCCTGTGGTAGATACTGTGTCTTGGATAATGAAAACAGGGAGAATTTTCCTTTTTTATCAAGCAGATTTCTGTAACATTGAACATCCTGTAATGTGAGTATTGGCCATGTAGTCATTGTGTTGATGATGCTGAAATGATGTATCAGTGTGACCAACAAGAAAAAGTCAAATTGAATAGACTGTAGTTCAGACTACAGTGATTCAAAACAACATGGTTCAAAGTACTGTGGTGTGAACAAAGTTCAGCAGTTTTGAGAAATGATTGTACTTCAGATGTTAGTTTAACAATGCATGGTACCATGTTAGTCCAGTGCTAGCATCTCAAGTCAAGTCAAGTCAAGTGGGTTTATTGTCATTTCAACTACATACAGAGTACACAGTGAAACGAAACAACGTTCCTCCAGGACCATGGAGCAACATAGACAGTGCATACAAGACACAAGTGCAACACAAACAAACAAGTGCGGACAGACAACACAACACAGTACAGACAGAGAATAATAAATAATGACTGTAGTGTGCAAGTTGTGCAATGTGCGATAAATAGAGTCCAGTGAGGTAGTAAAGTTATCAGTGCAAATGCTTGTGCAAAAAATGCTTCCCATGTTATCTGGGATAAATGGTTGGAAAGAGAGAGAGAGGGAGAGTGAGAGAGGGAGAGTGAACATGTACCAGAAAGATATCAGTTCAGAGTTGAGTTGTGTTGAGGAGTCTGATGGCTTGGGGGAAGAAGCTATTGCAGAGTTTGGTCGTGTTGGACCGGATGCTGCGGTACCTTCTTCCTGATGGCAGGAGGGAGAACAGACTGTATGAAGGGTGGGTGGAGTCATCCACAATGCTGGTTGCTTTGCGGATGCAGCGGGTGGTGTAAATGTCCATGACGGAGGGGAGAGAGACTCCGATGATCTTCTCAGCTGTCCTCACAATGCGTTGGAGGGACTTGCGGTCAGAGGCTGTGCAGGTCCCAAACCAGGCAGTGATGCAGCTGCTTAGGATGCTCTCTATGGTTCCCCTATAGAAGAGGGTGAGGATGGGTGGAGGGAGACGGGCCTTTCTCAGCTTCCGGAGGAAGTAGAGACGCTGTTGGGCTTTCTTGGCTGTAGAGCTGGTGTTCAGGGACCAGGTGAGGTTCTCCGCTAGGTGGACACCAAGGAACTTGGTGCTCTTAACGATCTCCACAGAGGAGCCGTTGATGTTAAGCGGAGAGTGGTCCGGTCTTGATTTCCTGAAGTCAACAACCATTTCCTTGGTCTTCTCTACATTCCAGTGGAGGTTGTTGACTGTACACCAGTCTGTCAGCTGCTGCACCTCCTCTCTGTATGCTGACTCGTCGCCTTTGCTGATGAGACCCAGCACAGTTGTATCATCGGCGAACTTTATGATGCTGTTAGAACTGTGTTTCGCAACACAGTCATGAGTCAGCAGGGTGAACAGCAGAGTGCACTGCCCTGGGGTGCCCCAGTGTTCATGGTGATGGTGCTGGAGCTGCTGTCCCCGAACCGGACTAACTGGGGCCTTCCTGTCAGGAAGTCCAGGATCCAGTTGCAGAGGGGGGTGTTGAGGCCCAGCAGGCTTAACTTCCTCGTGAGGTTCTGTGGGATGATGGTGTTGAATGCTGAACTGAAGTTTATGAACAGCATTCTGACGTAGGTGTCCTTCTTCTCCAGGTGGGTAAGGGAGAGATGAAGGGTGGTGGTGATGGCATCGTCCGTGGAGCGGTTGGGACGATATGCAAATTGCAGGGGGTCCAATGAAGAGGGCAGTTGGTTCTTGATGTTCCTCATGACTAACCTCTCGAAGCACTTCATGATGATGGGCATGAGAGCTACGGGACGGTAGTCATTGAGGCAGGACACCGTGGACTTCTTCGGCACGGGGACGATGGTGGTGGTCTTGAGGCACGTTGGGACAGTGGAGCTGCGCAGGGAGACGTTGAAGATGTCCGTGAGAACATCTGTCAACTGGTCTGCACACTCTCTGAGCACTCTGCCGGGGATGTTGTCTGGTCCTGCAGCTTTTCGTGGGTTGACTCTGCGCAGAGTTTTCCTCACGTCCACTGCAGTCAGGCACAACACCTGCTCGTCCGGCTTGGGTGTGGTCTTTCTCACCAACGTGTTGTTCTGTGCCTCAAACCATGCATAAAAGTCGTTCAGGGCATCGGGGAGGAAGGCATCACTGTCACAGGACGGTGGCATTGTCCTGTAGTTTGTGATTTTCTGTCGTTGAACGGGGAAACACACTCCTGGCCAGTCAAGGAAAACAACCATAGTTGGTGACAAATACTAAGAGCTGTGAAGTAAACCCCAACACCAGGCAGTGACCTCACCAACAACCTCTGCAGGGCTGGGGTGAAGGTATTTTGTTTTGGTTTGAAGAAGACAAGAGTTGAATTGTAGAGGTCATACTACAAGTTTCCAACCAATGAAATGGTTTGTTCACCCCTCCCCCTTTTTGTTTCAATTTAATCACTGGGGGGTCTTTGATCCTTCATGTCTTACATTATTTCTTCTTTTTGGCTCTGCTAATTATGTAATGCTGCTTTGTGACGACAACAGTTGTGAAAAGCGCTGTTAGAAATCCAGCGTCCAGGAGACAGATTCAGGAGTCAGGAGACTGGATCTTCAGTGTTGATGAGTTTATTGATACACACAGAGATGTACAACTCGATCGGTCATGGTCAACCCAGTCTGATTAGGGGTATTTTGAGAGGGCCTTATATACATTGGAAATTGTGGGAGGAGAAAGGTTGATGAAAAGGTGTTTAATGAGGGGTAGGAGGGGGATGAAGGGTAGGTCACTTGGAGTATCAACAGTAGGGGGTGATAGTCATCAGTTTCAGGACTTTGTGGACTGGTGTCTGCAGAACCACCTTCAGATAAACGCTGGAAAGACCAAAGAACTGGTGGTGGATTTCCGCAGGTGCAGACACCCCACTCCATCAGTGAACATCCAGGGTATGAACATCGAGAGTGTGGACTCTTATAAATACCTAGGTGTTCATCTGAACAACAAACTGGACTGGTCAGTCAACACTGCTGCACTCTACAAGAAAGGCCAGAGCAGACTCTACCTGCTGAGGAGATTGAGGTCCTTTGGGGTGCAGGGAGCTCTCCTGAGGACGTTCTTCGACACAGTGGTGGCATCTGCCATCTTTTATGGAGTGGTCTGCTGGGGCAGTAGCATCTCGACGGCAGATAAGAAGAGACTGGACAAACTCATAAAGAGGGCCGGCTCTGTCCTGGGGTGCTTCTTAGACCCAGTGCAGGTGGTGGGAGACAGGAGGATGACAACCAAGCTGGCATCCATGCTGGAGAACAGCTCCCACCCCATGCATGAGACTCTGGCAGCACTGGGCAGCTCCTTTAGTGACCGGCTGCTTCACCCCAAGTGTGTGAAGGAGGGGTATCACAGGTCCTTCCTTCCTGCTGCCGTCAGACTGCACAACCAGCACTGCTCCCAGCGGACCACATACACACACACTTAACTACACACACATGTTCATGTTCAGGAATACTATGTGCAATATCCCACCCCCATGTGCAATTAAGAGTCTTTTGCTGTAAATAATATTGTTGTTGCTTTTTTAATTCTTATTTATATTGTGTTTATAGTGTAAATTATTTATCTAAATTTTTGTAACTGAGTGTCTTGCTGTCCCTTTCTGCTGTTACACTGAGAATTTCCCCACTGTGGGACTAATAAAGGACTATCTTACCTTATCTTATCTTTAAAAAGGGGTAGGAGGTTGGGTGAAGTTGAGGGGGTTGATGGTCATCACACATCAAGGGTCCTCAGTATGACCACTTGATTGTTGTCACCTTGTACAAAGAGAGAGAGTGACCACTTTAGGCCGGCAGACGAAGGGTAGCAAAAGGTGAGACAAAGGATTAAGATAACCATTTGATAAGTTGAAACCACATGAAAGTAATGTTAGAAAGGGCCATATTTTCTCTCAGCGCTATACAAATAAATCTGACTTGACTTAATTTTTTTTACTTGATTGACTTGATTTAATTTTGCCCTAACCTTAGGTTTTCTTTTTTCCTTGTTTCTTCCAGAAATTATTGCCGTACTGTTCCAAGTCTTCTTCTGCTCCTAGTGTTGACTTTCCTACTTGGTTGAAACTTAACCTTACAAATACATCAGAAGATTTCACAAAATTTTAAGCTGCTGAAAAAGGGGAAGAACATGGCATCCAAAAAAGTCTCCAGTACTCAAGTATCCTCGCCTCGTAGAAAAATTAAGAAAACTGCGGACAAGAAAACATATCACTGCTCAGACTGTGGGAAGAGTTTTACTTATCGGAATAATTTCAAAGTACATCAGCGCTTTCACACTGGAGAAAAACCGTATCACTGCTCAGACTGTGGGAAGAGCTTTACTCATGTGAATACTTTAAAACCACACCAGCGCATTCATACAGGAGAGAAACCGTATCACTGCTCAGACTGTGGGAAGAGTTTTGCTCATCTGAATGCTTTCAAACAACACCAGCGCATTCATACAGGGGAGAAACCGTATCACTGCTCAGACTGTGGGAAGAGTTTTGCTCATCTGAATGCTTTCAAACTACACCAGCACGTTCACACTGGAGAGAAACCATATGACTGCTCAGACTGTGGGAAGAGTTTTGCTCATCCGAATACTCTCAAAGTACACCAGCTCATTCATACAGGAGAGAAACTGTATCACTGCTCAGAATGTGGGAAGAGTTTTGCTCAAAAGAATACTCTCAAACTACACCAGCGCATTCATACAGGAGAGAAACCGTATCACTGCTCAGACTGTGGGAAGAGTTTTGCTCAACAGAATACTCTCAGACTACACCAGCGCATTCATACAGGAGAGAAACCATATACCTGCTCAGACTGTGGGAAGAGTTTTAATCAAGGCACTCATCTCAAAACACACCAGCTCCTTCACACAAAAGTGAAACCATATCACTGCTCAGACTGTGGGAAGACATTTTCTCAAGAGGGTAATCTCCAACAACACCAGCGCATTCACACAGGAGCGAAGCCGTATTCCTGCACAGTGTGTGAGAGGAGCTTCAGGCATGCACGTTCATTTAGTATACACAAGTGCATTAAGAACAGTCACAGAAGTAAGAAGTGACACATCTAAAATCCAGATTTCCAAAATTTCAAAACCCAGATCTTCAAAAGTCTTCAAGAATATTCAAAACCCAGATCTAAAAATGATGTGCAGCAGAAGACTTCGGACCAAGATCATAAAACAGAAGGAACTATGTCCCTTTCACAACAACTGAACTTTCACAACAACTTGTATTGATTTCCACCTTACAGAGAACACCCAACTATGGTCAGAAACAATTCACTTATGTTTTCCCTCCTGCAGACAGTGTTGTTTGTAATGCAAATTGTTATATGCTCTTTGTAACAGGCATGAGGATGTAGCAGTCATTCCTATTTGTTTTGTGTTTTCCTCCCCCTCTTTTTTTTCCTATTGTATTTACTTTTATAAGATATGCCTCATATCCAGGCACTAACAGGTTTTGAAGATATATGTTTACAGTTTTAGCTGAAGAGGGATGGAAATGACCCTCACATGATAATCATATTCTGTATGTTTCATTAAAATTCCCTTCCCTAGTGCTTTTACCATTATATAATTATATATATACACATTACTATATCTATATATTACATAATTATAGAGATCATATAATAGAGATCTTATTAGCCACGGTAACCACCTTTGGCTCGCACAAGGCCTACACATTCCTACTTACAGACCCTACTTACAGAAAATACCAAGTGAATCTAAGCTCTGACTGAAGTTGAGAATCTGGCAGTGCATGTACAGATGTATTAAAAAGAGTCATGAGAGAGTGTAAGTTGGACAATGCCTCCCATTCGAAATTAGGATATTTGATATTGGAAGAGAAGAGCTCAACATGCCCCTTTTTCTCTGCTAGAGACAATCTCTTGCAGACAAATAAACATCTTGAAAAGACAAATTTAGAAGGAGGAAAGAGAGAATGGATGGAGAATAGCAATAATAATAAAAAGAATTGTAACAGAAAGGTCAAGGCTCGAGTTAAATTTTGAGTTGGCTTCAACAACAGAGCCCAAGAAGGAGAAGAGAAGAAGTCTCCTCTGAGAAAAGAAACCAGTTATTTACTGTACTTTTAACTTTGTACTTTTTACCAGTTATTAACTTTTAACCTACAAAACTTTACTCGAGAAATAAGTATTCTATTTTATTTTTATTTTTGTTCATCTTGTTTTCGTTTGTTTACATTTACATTTAAGGCATTTATCAGACGCTCTTCTCCAGAGCGACTTACAAAAGTGCTTTGCTATTTACCAAGAAAAACCTCAGCTAGTCTGAATAGACTAAAAATTCAAATACCTCTAAGTTTAGACATTAATAAACACAAAGTCAATAAGGGGACCACTCTGCTATTCACCCAAGTCCTATCAGAAGAGGAGGGTCTTCAGTCTGGGTTTGAGGACAGTGAGCGTTGGACTCTGCTGTTCGGACACCCAGGGGAAGTTCGTTCCACCACTTCGGTGCAGGACAGTAAAAAGTCTGGACGCTCGTCTTCCGTGGATCTTAAAGGATGGCGGGTCGAGCCGAGCTGTACTTGAAGCTGGAAGGGCTCTTGGTGCAGATCGGCTTTTGACCATCGCCATCAAGTACGGAGGGGCTGGCTGGTCCAGTCTTGGCTTTGTAGACCAGAGTCAGGGTCTGAATCTGATGAGGGCAGCAGCTACAGGAAGCTACAGTGAAGAGAGAACACAGCAGAGGAGGAGCTGAACATGGCTGAACTTTGAAAACGACCCGACCCGCTGTGTTCTGGATCAGCTGCAGGGGTCTGATGGTGAGCAGAGGGAGACCAGCCAGAAGAGAGCTGCAGTGGTCAAGTCTTGTCTTCCTACACCCCGCCCCTTCTCATTTTGTCTGTTCCCTCCTTTTTCTTATGTTTACACTGTTTCAGATCCCTGGTTGTTGGCCTTCCTGGATCTGCCAGCTCGATTAGATCAGATTAGACTCAACTCTATTGAGAAAGTATAAATCAAAAGACAAACAAACGTCAGCTCAGGTTCTTTGCAATACACTTGCCCTGTTGGTTTTGTTAGTAGGTGTAAGTATGCATCGGAGGATCATGATCCTGTAATCCAGATACTTTTTGAAGCATTCTTTATATATATTAAATAACAGTCCAGTATATCACACGCCTTCCATCCTCCAGATCTAGTCTTGCAACATGGAACAACATGGATTTTGAATTCAGGAATTTTGAATCGGGGATGTATTACATACATACAAAAATCTGTATGTAATTCGTTCTGCACTCTAATATACCAAGGCATCTGTACCTAAAAGGAATAGGCAAAATTCCTTTATTGAGAATTTCCCCACTGCGGGACTAATAAAGGATTATCTTATCTTATCTTATCTTAAAAGAGAGCTGAAACTTTCATTTGCAATCAAGAAAAAGACAAGAGAGGTTATAGCAAGTTCTAATGTTAACCTTAATGCCACTATTTTGTAGGGAATTTAATAGAATAGCAGTAGCATCAGTGTATGCACCCAATGAGCATGCTCCAGACAGATGCAAAATAAAATTCTATTTTTATACATATACATATAACAGAATCTGATTCATTGCAAGCAGGTTGTTTTAATTTAACTATAAGTAACTTGACAACTGTAACTCTAGTGAAGGGAAAGATCTCATCGAGTATGCTAATTACAGACCTTTGCACTGATTAACTGTGCTATAAAACCCTTTGCCAAAGTTTTAGTTTAAAGAATATATTATTTGTGAATAAATTGATATGTTATGATCAGACAGGTTTTATTTACAGGGATTGCTGTATATCATCTGCTGAGCCTGTTGCAGTTTTAAAGAGGCACATTTTGGCCTTCATCTCCAGTCATCTTCTTTCTCTGTCTTGTGTCTTTAGCTCAAATGATCAGACAGAGTAAACTCATAACTCCTATAATTGGTTATGGCCTTGTTCACTATATTGAGTGATGAACCTTGTTGAAATGCGCATGCACAAGTACTACATACTAACACTGTTAGCATCACAATTGTGCTATTGTTATCACACCGGCTGCCAGCTTCACCCAGCATCGCAATTACGGCATTAGCATCCCTATTACAGCGGCCACCGACCCCAGCATAATAATATGGAATTAGGCAGAGGTCCTGGGCCCTTCACATGTAGTAAACATGTGATCTACATATTAAGGCTCTGAGGGCAGGGTTTGAGTCCTTTACCAGGCAGGGTCACAGGAAATGCTACATGAAACACAGTAGAAGTACCTTTATACCACAGAACCTTTTTTACAATACAGAGTAGATATTCAGGTCCCAAACTCCTCATTATTGAAATGCCACTAACGATTCTATGCAGCCAGTGGCAGTCTGGCAAAATGAGTGTTTTAAAACTATGAGTTTTTCATCTTACCGTGTAGCCGTCTTTCACATGCCCTTTTAATGTGCAGATGATGTCATCAGGGTGCACCCAAGTCAAGTCAAGTCAAGTCAAGTGGGTTTTATTGTCATTTCAACTACATACAGAGTACACAGTGAAACAAAACAACATTCCTCCAGGACCATGGAGCAACATAGACACAGTGCATACAAAACACAAGTGCAACACAATACAAGTGCGGACAGACAACACAACACAATACAGACAATACAAATAATTATACAAATAATTGGCGGTAATGTGCAAATTCTGCAGTGTGTAATAAATATTGAGTCCAGTGAGGTAGTAAAGTTAGTGCAAAATGCTTCCCATATTATCTGGGGTAAATGGTTGGAGAGAGAGAGAGAGAGAGAGTGTGCATGTAGCAGAAAAGACATCAGTTCAGAAGTTGAGTTGTGTTGAGGAGTCTGATGGCTTGGGGGAAGAAGCTATTGCAGAGTCTGGTCGTGTTGGACCGGATGCTGCGGTACCTTCTTCCTGATGGCAGGAGGGAGAACAGTCTGTGTGAAGGGTGGGTGGAGTCATCCACAATGCTGGTTGCTTTGCGGATGCAGCGGGCAGTGTAAATGTCCATGACGGAGGGGAGAGAGACTCCGATGATCCTCTCAGCTGTCCTCACAATGCGTTGGAGGGACTTGCGGTCAGAGGCTGTGCAGGTCCCAAACCAGGCAGTGATGCAGCTGCTCAGGATGCTCTCTATGGTCCCTCTATAGAAGAGGGTGAGGATGGGTGGAGGGAGACGGGCCTTTCTTAGCTTCCGGAGGAAGTAGAGACGCTGCTGGGCTTTCTTGGCTGTAGAGCTGGTGTTCAGGGACCAGGTGAGGTTCTCCGCTAGGTGGACACCAAGGAACTTGGTGCTCGTAACGATCTCCACAGAGGAGCCGTTGATGTTGAGCGAAAAGTGGTCGTGTCTTGTTTTCCTGAAGTCAACAACCATTTCCTTGGTCTTCTCTACATTCCAGTGAAGGTTGTTGACTGTACACCAGTCTGTCAGCTGCTGCACCTCCTCTCTGTATGCTGACCCGTCGCCTTTGCTGATGAGACCCAGCACAGTTGTATCATCACCGAACTTTATGATGCTGTTAGAACTGTGTTTCGCAACACAGTCATGAGTCTGGGGTGCCCCAGTGTTCATTGTGATGGTGCTGGAGATGCTGTCCCCGAACCGGACTAACTGGGGCCTCCCCGTCAGGAAGTGCAGGATCCAGTTGCAGAGGGGGGTGTTGAGGCCCAGCAGGCTTAACTTCCTGGTGAGATTCTGTGGGATGATGGTGTTGAATGCTGAACTGAAGTCTATGAACAGCATTCTGACGTAGGTGGGTAAGGGAGAGATGAAGGGTGGTGGTGATGGCATCATCAGTGGATTGGTTGGGATATGAAATATGCAAATTTCATATCCCATATCCCATATTGCATAAGAAGACCCCATACTGGTCTTCTTTTTCTACACCCATGATGTCATTGAAGATGAAAGGGAACAGTCCATCCTGTGCGTTTCCAACTTATGCTTAAAAATAAAAAATAAATTAGATGGCTGATAATTGCAATGTTGAATGTTTGAGAGAAAATTCTGCTTGTTTGAAGTATTATTTCTCAAAATAAGGAAGACTAGACACCAACTGAAAAAAGAGACTTATATTATCTATTAGTCTCTTTATAATATGTTATAATGTGTAATATTCTTACTGGCCAGAGAGCATTAAATAAAACACTAATGTTGAGTTGTTAGTAGGATCTGCACTGTAATGCCATCATCAATTAGGTTGAAGTTGCACAACAACTGCATTATCTACATCTGCCCTTTCCCTCTTCTTTACATGTGTATATTTAAGATGTGTGCATTGTAAATTCTATGTTTATTGAATGTGCAGTGTGTAGTTATTAATGTAAATGTAAAAACAAGGCAAGAGTGGGTAAACATCTAGCTAGGTAATAGTTTATAAAAACCACCTCCATTTTGTACTCACGTATATGGTTTGACTCTTAGAAGACTCTGACCTCTCTGAAGCAACCAGGTTATTGACACACGATCGTCCTTCAAAAATGGTTTTGATGGTGTTGATGATGCTGGACTTCCCTGCTCCAATTGGTCCATTAACAAGGAAGCGGAGCTGTTTGACCTCACCATTCCGACAAAAAAATAGAAAGAATTATTATTTTTTTTTAATATGTCCACCTCAATTCTCATTAAACAGTGGGGATGGCCATTTCGAACACTGAGAGATGGGAGTGCTGTGGAGCTCCATATACACATGTGGACAAAATTGTTGGTACCCCTCGGTTAACGAAATTTCCCACAATGGTCACAGAAATTACTTGAATCTGACAAAAGTAATAATAAATAGAAATTCTGAAAATGAACAAATGAAAATCCGACATTGATTTTCAACCATGCTTCAACAGAATTATTTAAAAAAATAAACTCATGAAACAGGCCGGGACAGAAATGATAGTACCCTTAACTTAATATTTTGTTGAACCTTTTGAGGAAATCACTGCAATCAAACGATTCCTGTAACTGTCAGTAAGACTTCTGCACCTCTCAGCAGGTATTGTGGCCCACTTCTCATGAGCAAACTGCTCCAGTTGTCTCAGGCTTGAAGGGTGCCTTTTCCAGACGGCATGTTTCAGCTCCTTCCAAAGATGCTCAATAGGATTTAGGTCAGGGCTCATGAAGGCTACTTCAGAATAGTCCAGTGTTGTCCGCTTATCCATTCTTGGGTGTTTTTAGCTGTGTTTTGGGTCATTATCCTGTTGCAAGACCCATGACCTGCGACTGAGACCAAGCTTTCTGACACTGGGCAGCACATTTCTCTCTAGAATCCCTTGATAGTCTTGAGATTTCATTGTACCCTGCACAGATTCAAGACACCCTGTGCCAGATGCAGCAAAGCAGCCCCAGAACATAACAGAGCCTCCTCCATGTTTCACAGTAGGGACAGTGTTCTCTTCTTGATATGCTTCATTTTTCCATCTGTGAACATAGAGCTGATGTGCCTTGGCAAAAAAAAAGTTCCATCTGTCCATATGACATTCTCCCAGAAGCTTTGGGGTTTGTCAACATGTAGTTTGGCAAATTCCAGTCTGGCTTTTTTATGATTTGTTTTCAACAATGGTGTCCTTCTTGGTCGTCTCCCATGAAGTCCACTTTGGCTCAAAGAACGACGGATGGTGTGATCTGACACTGATGTTCCTTAAGCTTGAAGTTCACCTTTCATCTGTTTAGAGGTTTTTCTGGGTCTTTTGTTACCATTTATATTTTCTGTCTCTTTGATTTTTCATTAATTTTCCTCCTGCGGCCACGTCCAGGGAGTTTGTCTACAGTCCCATGGATCTTAAATTTCTGACTAATATGTGACACTGTAGTCACAGGAACATCAAGCTGCTTGGAGATGGTTTTATAACCTTTACCTTTAACATGCTAATTTTCTTTCTAATCTCCTGAGACAACTCCAGAATAATCCTCTCCAACCATGTTCTGATCATCTGCAGCTGATCTTCTGCTCCTGACTCTAAGTTTAGGTCGTGTATTTCCCAGCGTCTCTTTAATAAAAGGCATTTCTACAGGTGAAGTTTGGACTGTTTGCCACACCATGAGTTCCTAAATCTGTTGGTGGTTAATCTGATTGGCTGTCAGGCAGTTTTACAAGTCCCATCCAATGAGAGAGCTGGTTTAGCTGTATCTACCCAGAAACCACTGAGGAAGAAACCTGACTGGACAACTGTCTGCTTAGCGTTTCAGGAACTGAACCATTTTGTAGACACCAAATATTAATAATGAATGAAGAGCAGAACTGTTGGAACTGCTGAGTCTAAAGCAAGCAGCATTCAATAAAATCAAGTTCAATTACAGTCAATATTTTTTTATTCTCAAAAGGCCTCAAAAGACGCAGATGGGAGTTTAATTTACATTAAAGTGTTCCGAGGGCAGAACTTAACACGATTGGTTCAGACAGATGACCAATCAAATTGTAGATGAGAAAAGGCGGGACCAAGAAAAATGAAGCTCTCTGGGAGAGGAAGAGTACAGTAGTGGAGCTGAAGAAGACGAATCTTTCAGTGAAGGTCAGCATTTCTCATGTTGCTGCTCTTAAGGCAGGAGAAATACAGAACATCTATTTTTCATAAGTTGCTCTGCTAGTGCCCATCAGCCTCCTCCATCCAGCGTAAGAGAGGGAGCACTATAACACTGCCACAAAGGATGGAACAATACACTGAACCCATGATTGGATCTGAGTCATATTACACGCTCCATGATTTAAGATTCTTATGTTTTTTAGCACAAAATGAAGGCAGGAGAGGAAGAGGAGTTCTGGGGTGAGGTGTTGATTAGTGCTGACCGCTTAAAAACTTTGGTGTTTACATAAGATTACAAAATTAACACAATGTTCATTCCCATGATACAATTTCACACCTCCACTATGAACACTGTCACAGCTCTGCATTGAGATATGATGGTATCATAATACTGGTACCAGTAGCCTTGGATTTTGTAGTTTTGTGTGATTACATTATCATCCTAATTCTCAATTTCAGCCTGGTATTCATTTCAGATTAAGATGTGAATGAAACTTCTGTAAAGGTTGTTTATGCTGCTGTTTTTAATGATTGTATGTCTGCACACCCCACTGTGCTTTCTTTACTTGTACTGCATTAAAGTTTATCAGCATTCCAAATATTTGTGTTCTGTGCAATTATTCCATTTCAGATGAATGCTGTGACCTGGCTGGTGACCTAACGTACCTGGCAGCAAAATTCATCCACATGAAAAGAGTGGGTCAGGCCTGGATAGAAGATGAAATCTGCCATGGCCAAACCTGAGGACTGCAGGTAATGAAGAAGTGCTATGTTTGGCATTAACAGAAGGAATCAATGATCAGTTGAACTGAACATTAACGAAAGCTGAACACTGTTTTTTATTTTAACGGCAGGAAGACATTTAGAGCTGTAAAAATGCTTTGGAGAATAATTGGAAAGCATTTGAACGGCAATTTGGGCCTGTTGTTAATGTGTGAGAGTCTTGGAGAGAAGATGAGAGTATTGAAATGAAGAGATTCCACAGCTGAACACGTCTCCCCCGACTTTAAGTTAGTATTGGCAAATATGTCATGTATTTTTACAGGTCCATTGTTCATAGGTACAGGAAAGACTCATGAATGTTCTAAAAAAGAAATAAGAGGAATCAAGGCTGCAAGAGGAGTTTTATCCCCAGTTTTATTTTCTTTCTTATTTCAGTTTACAGATTATTGATTATTTGTATGAGTGCACTGTTCAACAAAACATAAAGATGTGAATTACATATTCTGCTTCCTGCCTTTTAAACTGCAGATTGGTCCAAACCTCCTACTCATCAAGTGCCACCTACTACTTGGAGCCTGCTAATTACAATTCTTATTTATTGATGGGAAATAAAGGACAAATCAATAAAACAGCTTCAAAAGCTTTTCAGTAAATGAAAACTAAACCATATAAACAGAACCTGTAGTAATCCCCATTTAATGCTGCTCAACACAGGAGTGAAACAAGCTCATCACAGCTTCCAGATGTTTCCAAAATAAAGTCCATTATACAGTTTTACACATGACAAACTGGAAGCTGGCCAATGGAGTTTGTTTTAGCATGTTTTAGCAACTGATGCTGTTTTTGACGGCATTGATTGTACTGACTGACATCACACTGTACAGCTGCAGTGTACAGCTAACCAATTAGCTTATATATGTGCATTAGTTTCACTATGGACTATCAAATATTATCAAATTCCATCAAATGTGTTCCAGCTCTAATGTCGAGTTTCCTCAGTTTCTCTCTGCCTTTCTGTCTACAAATGTAGTTCATAGGGACTGTATGTTTGGGTCTTTCTTTTTGGACAGAATACTGAAGTTGTTTGGTTTTTTTTGTTAATAATTTTTTTTACATTTTGATAGCAAATACTCAAACACTCATGCATATCCACACCACAGAAGGATGGGGGGCGGGGCATCCACATACATACATGTGCATCATACATTAATACACATTGTACAAAAGCAATTATGATTACATAAGTCTTAACATAGTTAATAGTTAAAACAAATCGTTGCTTCCTTGGCACTGTGGAATCTGGCAGTTGCCCGTTCTAAAATAAGAATGTCCAGAAAATATCTACACCATAACTGAGATAAAGAAAGGTTAGGTTCAAACCTTTTTGAAGGTGTATGAATGACTATCAATGATTTTTTTTGCAACAGCAATCCTGAGCTCTTGACTGTCTACCCCTTGCTGCTGTGCAGGTACAGCCCCTAACTCCAACATGTTCCAGTTTCATTCACTTTAAATCTCATCTTCTCAATCACAGACTCCACAGCATTAGAACAGTTAGCATTGTTGACTCCCTCCATTCGTCCAGTGTCTGCCAGGTCATCCATGTAACTTCAAATAATAAACAAACTAATGGAATTAACTCTAAGTAGTAGGAAATAACTGATACAGTGTCAACAGTTTTAATGTTGTTGTTAAAGACAATATAATAATGGATACAATAAATAATATTGTTTATGAATTACAAGTAATATTTCTGAACATCCTCACACAGCGAGTGAAGGAGATGATCAACCCGCCGGTTAGCATTCCTCTTTAGGAATTGATCATTTTAAAATTACTATTAAAGAAAACACTACAAATATTATATTTAAAAAATGAAACCTCTGATGATTTAATGATTGACCTTCATCTTTAATTCAATAAGCAATAAAAGCTTTTTTAGTAAGTTTATTATTTAAATATTTCATGATTATATTAATGATGATCATGTAAATTCATTATTACATATTACTGTTATTATTATTTTTATTATTAATAGTTGTAGTAGCCTCAACACATCATTAAATTGGTATGTGCTGATGATTAGATAGGATAGAACAGATTAAACATTTGCAAAACTCACATCCAGACTTATCTCCATTCACAGAGCTAAGTGCTAGAGTCTCTCTAGCTAGTCTGTACTGTTCTCTCCACAGTCCAGTATTACACACAATGGAATATCATTTTATAATGGAATAGAAATGCACAAATCACTGTTTCTGGAGAAAAATGGAGAATATTTGGACTGAAGGTATCAAATTAACCTTAGACAAAGTAGCAGCGTTTAAAAATAAAATGAGGAGGCAGTAAAGGCTCGCACTGTGGTCCAGTGATCAAACTCGTACCTTAAAACAAACAGTGCGGAAACTAGAGCGCAAACGGCGGACGACCAAACTAGAGGTGTTCCACTCTGCGTGAAAGGACGGCCTTAGTCAATATAGAAAGACTCCCATTAAAGCTCGCTCAGTGTATCTGGCCTCGCTGATTCAGAAAAACTAAAACAATCCCAGAATTCTTTTTAATGAGATCTCTAAACTTACTAAAAGCCAGGCAGATACTCAACCCCAGATTCCAGCATCTTTAACCAGTCATGTTTTTATGGACTATTTTAATAATAAAATAGAAAATATTAGACAACAAATCCAACCCTGCTAATTAAATCAAACATGGCCGTCACCTGATGGAGCTGCTTTAGAACAGAACTTAGGCTGGAAGCCTTCTACCCACTTCCACAGCCAGAACTAGAACTAATGATTTCCTCAGTAAATTCTACAACCTGTCGACCCAATTCCCTCTAAAATACTAAAAGAAATTCTCCCAGTTATAATCAGACCTCTTTAATCAATAGTAAACTCATCCCTTAGCCTAGGGCATGTACCCAAAACCCTTAAATTAGCCGTCATAAACCCTTTAATCAAGAAACCAAATCTTGATCTTAGTGTATCGTCTAATTAATCGTCAATAAAATAAAGGGAACACTCAAACAACACATCCTAGATCTAAATGAATGAAATATTCTCATTGAATACTCTGTTCTGTACAAAGTTGAATGTGCTGACAACAAAATCACACAAAAATAATCAATGGAAATCAAATTTATTAACCAATGGAGGCCTGGATTTGAAGTCACACACAAAATTAAAGTGGAAAAACACACTACAGGCTGATCCAACTTTGATGTAATGTCCTTAAAACAAGTCAAAATGAGTCTCAGTATTGTGTGGCCTCCACGTGCCTGTATGACCTCCCTACAACGGCTGGACATGCTCCTGATGAGGATCGCCTCCCAGACCTGGACTAAAGCATCCGCCAACTCCTGGACAGTCTGTGGTGTAACGTGACGTTGGTGGATGGAGCGAGACATGATGTCCCAGATGTGCTCTATCGGATTCAGGTCTGGGGAACAGGCGGGACAGTCCACAGCTTCAATGCCTTCATCTTGCAGGAACTGCTGACACACTCCAGCCACATGAGGTCTAGCATTGTCCTGCATTCGGAGGAACCCAGGACCAACCGCACCAGCATATGGTCTCACAAGGGGTCTGAGGATCTCTCTCGGTACCTAATGGCAGTCAGGCTACCTCTGGCGAGCACATGGGGGGCTGTGCGGCCCTCCAAAGAAATGCCACCCCACACCATTACTGACCCACTGCCAAACCGGTCATGCTGAAGGATGTTGCAGGCAGCAGATCGCTCTCCACGGCGTCTCCAGACTCGGTCACGTCTGTCACATGTGCTAAGTGTGAACCTGCTTTCATCTGTAAAGAGCACAGGGCGCCAGTGGTGAATTTGCCAATCCTGGTGTTCTCTGGCAAATGCCAAGCGTCCTGCACAGTGTTGGGCTGTGAGCACAACCCCCATGGAGTCGGTTTCTAACCGTTTGTGCAGACACATGCACATTTGTGGCCTGCTAGAGGTCATTTTGCAGGGTTCTGGCAGTGCTCCTCCTGTTCCTCCTTGCACAAAGGCGGAGGTAGTGGTTCTGCTGCTGGGTTGTTGCCCTCCTACGGCCCCAAGATATTAGAAAAAACTGTGGCCCAACAACTCTGCTTATACCTGAGTAAGAATGACATGTATGAGAAATTCAATCTGGATTCAGACCCAATCACAGCACAGAGACAGCTCTTCAGACCCAATCACAGCACAGAGACGGTCCTTCAGACCCAATCACAACACAGAGACGGTCCTTCAGACCCAATCACAGCACAGAGACAGCCCTTCAGACCCAATCACAACACAGAGACGGTCCTTCAGACCCAATCACAGCACAGAGACAGCCCTTCAGACCCAATCACAGCACAGAGACAGTCCTTCAGACCCAATCACAGCACAGAGACAGCCCTTCAGACCCAATCACAGCACAGAGACGGCCCTTCAGACCCAATCACAGCACAGAGACAGTCCTTCAGACCCAATCACAGCACAGAGACAGCCCTACAGACCCAATCACAGCACAGAGACAGTCCTTCAGACCCAATCACAGCACAGAGACAGTCCTTCAGACCCAATCACAGCACAGAGACAGCCCTTCAGACCCAATCACAGCACAGAGACAGCCCTAGTGAAGATGACACACCATCTCCTTCCTGCCTCTGATCAAGGCTATGTATCTTTATTAGCTCTACTAGACCTCAGTGCAGCCTCTGATACAGTAGATCACACTATTCTACTAGAAAGATTAGAGAACATGGTTGGAATCACAGGAACAGTTCTATCGTGGTTCAGATCATATCTAACTGAACTCTATCAGATCATAAAGATAAAAGATTTATCTTCAAATTACACAGAAGTAAGATATGGAGATCCACAAGGCTCTATTCTAGGACCACTATTATTTACATTATACATGTTAGCACTGGGCTCAGTTATAAGCAGACAGGGTGTTAATTTCCACTGTTCTGCAGATGACACACAGCTCTATATATCAGCCAAACCTGACGATAAATTTAGATTACAGAAAATGGAGGACTGTGTAAAGGATATAAAACTCTGGATGTCACATGACTTCCTTCTCCTCAACAGTGACAAAACCCAGCTTCTCCTTTTAGGTCCAAAAGACACTAGAAATAAACTTCAGACTTAATGTTAGACTTCAGAATCAGAATCAGAATCTCTTTATTTCACCAAGTATGTTACACATACAAGGAATTTGTCTTGGTGAGAGCAACACGTATGACAACTAACAAAAACACAGAACACAGATTATTTACAGTATTAAACTAAAGGAAAATTACACTAAACAATAAATAGGGGATAAATTAAAAAAAGTAAAAAGAACTAGATGTAATAAAGAGCTGAAGAAGCTGAGAGATGTGAAACAGATTTAGTTGAAAAATATTATATATAGAAAGTTACAGATGTCCTGAATATTTACAGAAAGAGAACATCTGTACAGATGTGCAAATAGTCATAGTGCAAATAGTGCAAATAGTCATAGTGCAAATAGCTGTTCAGTCCGGTTTGGTACAGTTCAGTTGTATGGTCACAGTGGGAGGTGTGTATGTCACAGTGTATGTCACAGTGGGAGGTGTCCACTGTGGTTGAGGAGCGCTACAGCTCTGGGGAAGAAGCTGTTAGCATGACGTGTTGTGCTGGTTTTGATAGACCGCAGTCTTCTACCAGAGGGGAGTGTCTGGAAGAGGAGGTGTCCAGGATGTAAGGCTGATGCTTCCATTATTCCTGGTCTAGCAGCTAAAAATCTTGGCGTCACATTTAACTTAATTTATCATTTGAGCAACATATAGCTAATATTAGTAGAACAGCCTTTATGCAGTTTAGGAACATCTCCAAACTAAGAAACTCCTTATCACTACAAGACGCAGAAAAGCTAGTACATGCTTTTATTACCTCAAGGCTAGATTACTGTAATGCACTACTGTCAGGTTGTTCCAGCAGGAACCTCAATAAACTTCAGCTGGTTCAGAACACTGCAGTCAGGGTTCTTACTAAACCTAGAACATCTGACCATATCAGTCCAGTTCTATCAGCACTTCATTGGCTCCCAGTTAAATTCCGCATTGAAAATTCTTCTATTAACATATAAAGCCTTACATGGCCTCGCTCCTGAGTACCTGCGGGATCTTATTACTGATTATGAACCATCAAGATTACTTTGATATTCTACAGACACCATAGAGAGCATCCTGAGCAGCTGCATCACTGCCTGGTTTGGGGACTGCACCGTCTCTGACCACAAGACCCTCCAATCCAATAGTGAGGACGGCTGAGAGAATCGTCAAAGCCTCTCCCATCCATCATGGACATTTACACCACCCGCAGTATACGCAAACAGCCAGCATTGTGGATGACTCCACCCACCCTTCACACAAACTGTTCTCCCTCCTGCCATCGGGAAGAAGGTACCGCAGCATCCGGTCCAACACGACCAGACTCTGCAACAGCTTCTTCCCACAAGCCATCAGACTCCTCAACTCCCGAGACTGAATGGATGGACTCCTCCACACACACACACACACACACACACAAACATACACACACACACACACACACATGTTTTTGCACAGACCTGTTACTTATTTTAAAGATAGCTGCTAGAGTCCCGCACTAACCTGTGCTGCTCTCTACTGGTATAAACACAGTATTGCACACCCCTACCTCCCTTTACTGTCTCCGTCTCTGTCTTATTTATTCACACTTTCTAGTCTGCACTCTGGGTCTCGTCTGCACTGTCTGCACTGTGCTGTACTGTCTGTCTGCACTGTGTTGTACTGTCTGTCTGTACTGTGTTGTACTGTCTGTCTGCACTGTGCTGTACTGTCTGTCTGCACTGTGTTGTGTAGCTCCGTGGTTCTGGAGGAGCGTTGTTTGGGTTCACTGTGTACTCTGAATAAAGCTGAAATCCCAATAAAGCCTTTTGACTTGACTTGATTTGGTATCACCACGTACTCTCAAGCACATGGCTCTGTTTGTTTATCAGTCCTAGCACCGCCTGTTCGTCAGTGATCCCACCTGTACCTCCTCTCTAGCCACGCCCCTTGTTAGTCCCAGGTGTTCCTCGTTTGTCCCTGTGTAGAAGTACCCTTTTTTCAGTCTTCCCTTGTCGGGTTAGTTGGCTTGGCCTGCCTGTTCGGGTTCTGTTGGGGTTCTGTCCGGGTTCTGTTGGGTTTGTTTGTTTTAGTGCTTGTTATGTTTGCTTATCCTGTTTGTTCTGTTTCTGCTTGTTTAGTGTTAGTTTCAGTATTTAGATTATTTCCTCGGTTTATGTTTCTTTTCAGCTATAAATCAGCAGCGAGTCTTATATTATATTATGGGACTGAATTGACCTAGAAATGTGTTTTTATCACTAGTCAAATTAGTGTTACTGTTTTTGCCCAGTAAAGGGTCAGGGGTCAAAGTACCAGACTATACGGCTAACATCCATAAGTTACATTATTGCATGAATTAAATGTTGATTAAATGATTAAGACATGAACAGTGATTCAGAGTGGGATTACTCTGAAGTCTGAACTCTTCACCTGGTCTGTTGTACTGAACATTTACATTTATTGAGTCACGGTATGGTGGAACCAGAAAGATGAAGCTCTAGAAGCTCCCTCACTGAATGTTCTTACACTGAATGGTTAGGAATACACTGCCTGATGCCCGAGACACTATTTTATCACAGTTCTGAGATTATTTCATTACAACGCTGATGTGCTACATGGGTGTAGTGTTATTCTGATGATAGACCCCCTGCATGAGGCAGGAGGAGAAACAGAATGACTGTCACTTAGAAATGGCTTACAGAACATTTTATTGATCCTTAGGAGGTGGAGGAGATGTCCTGGAGTCCTGATGACCTATATGCAGGAGTGTGGGATGTAGAACTTCAACCTGGACCTTTTCCCTGGAGTCTGCCCTGTGACGGAGCAATCACTGTCCGGTGAAAGGAATTAGGGATGAGCTGCTAGCCCCCTTATTATAAGACCCCAGCTCAAACACACTCACACGGGAAGGAGCAGCAGAGGACAGAGACTCGGAGAGACGAAGGTGTGTGAGCAGAGACTGGGCTTAGGGCTTAAGGTCCTCTTCTGTGAAGAGTAGCCCACCCTTTGCGAGCCACAGCGACGGCCGAGGGCGACTTCCCTTGTCATCGCAGCCTCGTGACCCAGAGGGCACGGACGATTTGCCGCAGACAATGATGCCGCCATCGCATGCCCCGGAGGACACGCCGCTGTGGCCGTCTCCTCCACCACCGCCACCCTGTGCCCTGGAAGACACGCTGGAGTCGGTGCTGTCTACAACGGCACACAGTGTGCTCCAGAGGTCACACCACAACCGCTGTCTACTACACAAACGACTCTGCGTGCCCTGGAGGGTGGGTGGGAGCCTCCATGGGTGCCTCCAGAACTGCCCAGTGCCACAGCGTGCCAGGACACAACACTGCTGCTGCTTCAAGCTCTGCTGCAGGCATGTGTCCGAGAGGGCATGCTGGAGCTACAACCAGCAGCCCACATGTATGTCCAAAAAGGCATGCACAACCAGGCAACCATGCAGACTGGGCCTCGGGCAGCCACGGCTCCCGACGGTGACACCACCACCCTCCTGCCCATTCGTCTCCGGTCTTACCACCTGGCCACATCCTGTTCCTGTCCCAACTGCTCCTGTCTCCATGCAAGGTGCCCTAATCCCTGTTCCAGCTCCTGCTTACATGGTGACTCTGGTCCTATGACTTCTCCAAACATGTCCTGTCCTACACTTACTGGGTGGTTCCTGTCATCTGCACAATCTACTGGGCCAATGACTTTGATGGCCAGCTCCCAAAACTGGGCCCAGGCTGGTCTTACAGACAGTTGAACAGACTTTTCTTTACATTTGGACCCAATTCCCTCCCCAATTTTAGATGTCCGTATTCCTCATCCTTATCCCTGTTACTGTCTAACCTAAAACATAACCCCCAGTGAGCAAGCCAACGGCGACAGTGGCAAGGAAAAACTCCCTCAGAGCTGGAGGAAGAAACCTCGGGAGGAACCGAGACTCACATGGGGGACCGACCCATCCTCCTCTGATCAGAACTACTGATAAATTATTGATCATCACTGACCCACCAAATAAGTCTGCCTACTGTCTGGACCCCTGTCCAGTCTTCTGCTGTGTGATGTTTTCTGGTCCTCATGCCCCCACCTATTCATGATGAGAACGAGAGACGGTACCTGTGAACTTGAGGTCATTACTTGGCCATAAAGCAGGACAGGCCAACGGCGAAGGCTTGCAGCGCGCTTAAGGGGGAGCTGTAGTCCAGGGCGAACGAGTCCTCGCCCATGCGACCAAACTGCATAAGAACCAAGTCCGCTGTGGAGACACAAGCAGAGAAGCCCATCATGAGTCAGAGAGAGTGCAGAGCTACGGCAGAGTGGGAGAGAGAGACAGATGGAGAGAATAGAGAAGAAAGCAAGTGAAGGCTGTTGAACTTACGTTTTTCAGGGCAGCTGAGCTGAAAGGTCTTAGAAGAGGGTATTTTAGCTCTTCTGTGGAAGTCAAGGACGTACGCCTCTTTCTCCTTGTCCCACCGTGGAGCTTTATTCTGCAGTCTGATCTTGTGCTTACACGGCTCCTGCACTGGTTTCCCCTGTTAACAGTAAAAACACAGGAATATTAAGAGAACTCTCTAAACGACTCCTAAGTGCGACAAAGTCCCGATCATTTCAGAAGCGAGGATTTATAAGGAGTAATACTGATTACAGTACGGGAAGTGACTGAGACAGGGGGCTCTTACCTCTGAAGGCTTCTTCTTGCACATGCAGGGAAGGACGACTGTTGTCCTTTCTGAGACCTTCTTCCACCTCAGAAAGCTGTACTCCTGCAGGTAGAACACACAGCATGAGTCAGTTGGGCAGACCCCAATACCAGTGTGTGTGTGTGTACAGTGTGTGTGTGTGTGTGTGTACAGTGTGTGTGTGTGTGTGTGTACTCACGTAGCGGATGGTAGCGAGCTCCTGCTCATTGTGCTTCTCCACTAGAGGGACTTCATGGCTCACAGCAGGGTTTGTTGGGTTGGCGTACAGCGTGAACTCCGTCTGGTTTTTATTGCACCTGTAAGAAACACAGAGAAGCTTTAGAACACGTGATCTGACCTACTGAGAGAGGGGGACTGGACTTCTGTCAGAAACCTCTACGTACCTCAGCAGACCCACAGCACTCCCACCATCCACAGACTCGCCTAACTGCAGCTCAAAGGTGTTCCTGTGGTCCACCTTCCTCGCCACCATCAACAGCTGCTGAGGAAGAGGAGCAGAGAGAGAGGTTAGAATTCACTAAGATGCTGTAGAGTTAAATAGTGATTGGTCTCGGCCACAACAGGATGTGAATCCTCCACCTCATGACTGTCCATCATATCACTGACCTCTTTGCTGTCGTCTCCCTCCTGGAACATTCGGTAGGTGGGACCGCCCTTGTTCCGCCTGTCCCGCTCCACGCAGCACTTTGCCATGTTGCCCACTGGACTCGGCTGCCGCAAGATCTCCTGCAGCTTGTCCACCTTGCTGCTTTGAGCCTCTCTTTGACCCTCCGGGTTCTCTGAGGGCTCTCTCTGCAGCTGGGCTTCCTCAGGACCAGCGCTGCTCTCACTGTCCTCCTCAGTGGAAGATGTGGAGGAATCAGCAGGGGCGGGAGGTACGGGCTCCTCCTCAGGCTCTGGGATCACGTTGAGGGGCTTCACGCTGATGAACTGGGGTCCTCCACTGGAAGAGGCCGGCTTGGCCTGCTCGTTCTCCAGCTCAGGGTTCTCCTCCTTCTTTTCCTGAGATGAGAACCCGGTTCTCCTGTTCCCTCTGAAGCCCCTGCGACGAGCTCTCTCCTCCGCCGCTCTGAAGAAACGCTCTCCTGGAGAGAACATCTTCTTCAGCAGCTCCCTCTTCCGCTGCCTCGCTTTCTCCATGTGCTCCTGCCTGGCCTCCTGGATCTTCTGGGCCTCCAGCTGCCTCTCTTTAGAGTCGTCCTCCTCCACCTTGTGCTCCGCCTCTTCCTTCCTTTCTTTATCCTCAGATACCGCCTCTCTCTGTCTCACCTCCTGTTCTCCCTCCACCTCTTTCTTTACCTCCTCCTGCTCTCCCACTCTTTCTCTCTGTCCCACCTCCTCCTCTCTCTCCATCTCCCTCTTTCTCTCCTCCTCCCTCTCCATCTCCCTCTTTCTCTCCTCCTCTCTCTCCTCCTCCCTCTCCATCTCCCTCTTTCTCTCCTCCTCTCTCTCCATCTCCCTCTTTCTCTCCTCCTCTCTCTCCATCTCCCTCTTTCTCTCCTCCTCTCTCTCCTCCTCTCTCTCCATCCCCCTCTTTCTCTCCTCCTCTCTCTCCATCTCCCTCTTTCTCTCCTCCATCTTTCTCTCCATCTCCCTCTTTCTCTCCTCTCTCTCCATCTCCCTCTTTCTCTCCTCCTCTCTCTCCATCCCCCTCTTTCTCTCCTCCTCTCTCTCCATCTCTCTCTTTCTCTCCTCCTCTCTCTCCATCTCCCTCTTTCTCTCCTCCATCTTTCTCTCCATCTCCCTCTTTCTCCATCTCCCTCTTTCTCTCCTCCTCTCTCTCCATCCCCCTCTTTCTCTCCTCCTCTCTCTCCATCTCTCTCTTTCTCTCCTCCTCTCTCTCCATCTCTCTCTTTCTCTCCTCCTCTCTCTCCATCTCTCTCTTTCTCTCCTCCTCTCTCTCCATCTCCCTCTTTCTCTCCTCCTCTCTCTCCTCCTCTCTCTCCATCCCCCTCTTTCTCTCCTCCTCTCTCTCCATCTCTCTCTTTCTCTCCTCCTCTCTCTCCATCTCTCTCTTTCTCTCCTCCTCTCTCTCCATCTCCCTCTTTCTCTCCTCCTCTCTCTCCTCCTCTCTCTCCATCTCCCTCTTTCTCTCCTCCTCTCTCTCCATCTCTCTCTTTCTCTCCTCCATCATTCTCTCCATCTCCCTCTTTCTCTCCTCCTCTCTCTCCATCTCTCTCTTTCTCTCCTCCTCTCTCTCCATCTCCCTCTTTCTCTCCTCCATCTTTCTCTCCATCTCTCTCTTTCTCTCCTCCTCTCTCTCCATCTCCCTCTTTCTCTGCTCCTCTCTCTCCATCTCCCTCTTTCTCTCCTCCGTCTTTCTCTCCATCTCCCTCTTTCTCTCCTCCTCTCTCTCCATCTCCCTCTTTCTCTCCTCCTCTCTCTCCATCTCCCTCTTTCTCTCCTCCATCTTTCTCTCCATCTCTCTCTTTCTCTCCTCCATCATTCTCTCCATCTCCCTCTTTCTCTCCTCCTCTCTCTCCATCTCTCTCTTTCTCACCTCCATCTTTCTCTCCATCTCTCTCTTTCTCACCTCCTCTCTCTCCATCTCCCTCTTTCTCTCCTCCATCTTTCTCTCCATCTCCCTCTTTCTCTCATTCTCTCTCTCCATCTCCCTCTTTCTCTCATTCTCTCTCTCCATCTCCCTCTTTCTCTCCTCCATCTTTCTCTCCATCTCCCTCTTTCTCTCCTCCATCTTTCTCTCCATCTCTCTCTTTCTCTCCTCCTCTCTCTCCATCTCCCTCTTTCTCTCCATCTTTCTCTCCATCTCCCTCTTTCTCTCCTCCTCTCTCTCCATCTCTCTCTTTCTTACCTCCATCTTTCTCTCCAGCCGGTCCTTACCCCTCCTCTCCTCCTCACTCCAACGCTCCATCTGCACCACCCTCTCCTTCATCTCCTTCAGCTGCCTCCTCAGGACCTCCTCTCTCTCTCTCCACTCCAGCTGCTCCTCCTCTCTCTCTCTCTGGATCTGCTGAAGGAGGAGCAGGCTCTCTCTCTCCACGTTGGACAGCGCTCTCTCTCTCTCTCTCTCTTCAGGGCTGTCTGCTCTCTCCTCTCCTTCATCTTCTGGAGTGTTTCCAGCTCCTGCTTCTCCTCCCTACTCAGCTCCATCCATTTGCTCCACCAGTCTTTTTCTCTCCTCTGCTGCATCTCTCTCTCCCACTCTCGCTGCCTCCTCCTCAGGTCCAGGCTCCTCTCCTCCGCCTCCATCTTCTTCAGCTTCCTCTTCAGCAGCTTCAGCTTCTTCTCCGACTTCTTCTCCTCCTTTCCGTCTGAAGCCGGTGGAACCACTCTTCCTCCCTCTGCTGCTCCAGGGCTCGGCTGGCATCGCGGCAGCAGGAGAATTTGGAGCAGAAGTTGCTCCAGAAGCAGCGCAGCTCTCGAACCCACTGCATCTGTCTCAGTCCAGCTGTGTCTCCGGACGTCCGGATTTCTGCTGGAAAAGAGGGAAAGAGTTCTGATGAAAACCAACATTTCAACATCTAAAGAGAGAGCGAGAGAGACAGACGCCCACAGCCTGGAGAGAGAGGAGTCCCTCACCACTGTAAATATATTCATCATATTCCTTTATGCTCTCTCTGTAAATATACAGTATGTAGACTTCTACCATTCTATTATTCTCTGTTCCCATTCATTCATTTTCTCTCCTCATTATTTTATATTATTATTATTATTATTATTATTAATATTATTATTATTAGTTCTAGTGTTTTTCCTTTTATTACTTGCTTTGGTGACAGTTGTTATTTACAATTCTGGCCAATAAAGCTGTTTGAATTAGAGAGAGAGAGAGAGAGAGAGACAGAGAGAGAGAGACAGAGAGGGAGAGAGAGAAAGAGAGAGAGAGGAAGAGAGAGAGAGGAAGAGAGAGAGACAGAGAGAGAGAGACAGAGAGAGAGACAGAGAGAGAGGGAGAGAGAGGGAGAGAGAGGGAGAGAGAGAAAGAGAGAGAGAGAGACAGAGAGAGAGAGACAGAGAGAGAGAGAGAGAGAGACAGAGAGACAGAGAGGGAGAGAGAGACACACCTTTCCTGCTCGGGACCCACTGCTGAATGAGGCCCCTAGTTCCAAGCACCTGCTTTTAATACCTGGAACCAGCCCGTTACCATGGAAATGCTTCTATTGGCCCCGCCCCTTATTCCAGCCCATTATGACATCACCCACTGCCTCAAACTGCAAACTCCTCCCAGTCTGAACTGAATTACAGGACAGCGTCTGAACAGCTGCCCAGAATGAGTCTCTAATAATCCATTTATTCAGCAGAGCTTCACTGAAAATATGGAATATCACTGCTGGAATTCCCTGATTGGGAAAATACGGTGGAAACAGGCAGAGCTGATCCCTTTAAACACTGTCCACATGTCCAATAAAGAGGAAAAGCCAGACTAGACTGAATTGATCTATGTAATTCTCTCTAACAGAAAATGATTTAGAATATTATCTATAAAATCATTATTTTAATATTATATATCACATCATAACTCACACTCTGAGACAGAGGATAAATAAGGGTCTATATTTGTTTAATTGACATTATGATGGTGATTAACTAAAAAAACCCACATCAACTACTTAACCACATCTTTTAGATCATAAATACAATTTCTGTCTTTTTAATGAACTACAAATCCCAAATGAACCCAAAGCATTATGGGAGCACTCCTGTGCCACTGTATCATTATGTCATGTTGGGGGTAATTCATTTTGTCAGATCGTGGCCTTCATAAAAAGCTATCAGCACTTCACTACTGTCTGTTTCAGGAGATGTGTATCTCTGAGATGGTCAGTGGAGCTGCAAGTGGACATTTGATTGAGGGGAAAAGCTCCCACTGCAATACCATCTCCATATCTGTGGAGGTTTCCTCCAGACTCTTCATCCGTCAGGACAGAAATCACACTCGTCAATCTGCAATAAAGAACAAGTGCCTCCAGATCAGTCTGAAGGAGGAGATTCTGTGGCAGATCTGAAAGCAGTCCTAATGGTGAAATGGGAAATCCAATGTAGAAATGAGCGACTGAATAAAGACCAGGAGGAAAAAGTGCTGAAGCTGAACCGTCTTTACTGCAGGACACATTTCTCTCCAGCAGATCCAGCAGAACTAGACTGCATTTCTGTGTTTTTAATGTGGGGAACGGAAACGCTCTGTACAGCTACACATTTATTTTTACACTGTTATTATTATTATTATTATTATTGTTATTAACATTTATATTTAAGGCATTTATCAGATGTTCTTCTCCAGAGCGACTTACAGAAGAGCTTCACTGTTTACTGAAGAAGAACCTCAGCTAGTTTAATTCAGATCCTCTAATCTTAGACTCTACTAAACACAAGTCAATATGGAGACCATAATACTCTACTCTTCACCCAAGTCCTCTCAGAAGAGGAGGGTCTTCAGTCTGGGTTTGAGGACAGTGAGTGTTCGGACACCCAGAGGAAGTTCGCTGAAGTTCGGGGTCTGATGGTGAGCAGAGGGAGTCCAGCCAGAAGAGAGCTGCAGTGGTCAAGTCTTGAAGTAAGGAGAGACTGAACGAGCACCTGGGCGACTCTCTAGAGAGGAAGGGTGGAATTCTCCAGATGTTGTACAGAAGAAATCTGCAGGACCGAGTCAGAACTGTGACATGACCTGAGAACGATAACTGATCATCCATGACTACACCAAGACTTCCAGCTTCTGTAGAAGGAGTGACCAGTGAGTTCTCAAAGGAGATGGTGAGATCGTTTTTTGGTCCAGCAGTTCCCAGGATGTACAGCAGCTCCGTCTTGCTGGGTTTGAGTTTGAGGTGGTGAGCCTCCATCCAAGAAGAGATGTCGGTGAGACATGCTGAGATACGGGCAGAAACCTGTGTGTCAGACGGTGGGAAAGAGAGCATGAGCTGAGTGTCGTCGGCATAACAGTGGTAAGAGAATCCATGGGAGGAGATCACTTTACCAAGAGAGTGAGTGTAGAGTGAGAAAAGAAGAGGACCAAGAACCGAGCCTTGTGGAACGCCAGTGGAGAGACTACAAGGAGCGGACGTGTCCCCCTGCCATGTTACCTGGTATGAGCGTCCCTGCAGGTACGATGCAAACCATTGCCATGCAGAGCCGGTAATTCCAAGACCGGCAAGGATAGACAGGAGGATCTTGTGGTCCACTGTGTCAAAAGCTGCGGAGAGGTCGAGAAGGATCAGAACCGAGGACAGTCTGGCAGCTTTAGCTGCATGGAGCTTCTCTGAAACTGCAATGAGAGCAATTATTATTATTATTATTATTATTATTATGAAGTTACCCTCTGTAGTTTAAGCAACTAACACATATCATTAGCTATACAGCTTATATAGCTAGCTAACAAACTGCTGGTAAAATGTTCGTTATCAAACGGTGGGACATATTCTCTAGCTAAATAAAAACTAAACGTTATGGATGCATTGTAATGTACAAAAAGAGCTAAACTGCTGTAACCTCAACACTTTTTTATCTAAAAACAAAACAGAATACACCACGTCTCTTCAGGGGCGCCATAGAAATAAAATGGTTTGGGCCTCTAAGGGTTAAAATGCCTGGGCTTCGTCCCAAACCGCACCTTCACTCCCTGCACGGCGTGTTCACTAGAGCATAGCACTGTTAGCAGTGCACTTTTAAGTGTACTAGGTGTAGTGTGGAGGTCTGAAATACATTACTGAAGGTAACACACACTAAGCTTTCTCCCAAACCGCAGATAACCTCACTAAACCAGAGCACAGCACTTTCTAGTGCAGCCTGATGCAGTTTCTCATCGATCAATGTCATTGATTAGTGTTCAAATGGATATTTATTGAAAAAGAGCATCTAGAACAGATTTCAGATGCAGGGATTTGAATAAACATTTTAAAAGTTTATAAAGAAATCCTTTGTCTTTTTGAGAGAAACAGCCATTTCTGAGTGTCTGTGAGATCTTCTGAGATCTTTATAAACCTTTCCCAGACTCCTCTGCTCTACAACTTTTTTTCTGAAGGCCTCAGGGAGCTCTCTGGATCTGGCCATGGTGATCTTCACCCCTCACTTCAACCATCAGGAGGAGACCATAAAAAATGCATTACCCCCAACATGACATAATGATACAGTGGCACAGGAGTGCTCCCATAATGCTTTGGGTTCATTTGGGATTTGTAGTTCATTAAAAAGACAGAAATTGTATTTATGATCTAAAAGATGTGGTTAAGTAGTTGATGTGGGTTTTTTTAGTTAATCACCATCATAATGTCAATTAAACAAATATAGACCCTTATTTATCCTCTGTCTCAGAGTGTGAGTTTTCCTCTTTATTGGACATGTGGACAGTGTTTAAAGGGATCAGCTCTGCCTGTTTCCACCGTATTTTCCCAATCAGGGAATTCCAGCAGTGATATTCCATATTTTCAGTGAAGCTCTGCTGAATAAATGGATTATTAGAGACTCATTCTGGGCAGCTGTTCAGACGCTGTCCTGTAATTCAGTTCAGACTGGGAGGAGTTTGCAGTTTGAGGCAGTGGGTGATGTCATAATGGGCTGGAATAGGGGGCGGGGCCAATTATTTTAATAAATAAAACATGATTCCATTACTCTACTATCAACTATCAAACCAAGCTGTCCCGATTTCCTATTTCAGTGCTGGTTTACAAATATAAATAAAAATCTAATTCCCCACAAATCAGACATAAGGTTATAACTGTAGGCATTTCTGAGCAACAGATGAAAGAGACAGCTGACAAAAAGATGATGATGATGATGGTCGAGGTGGTGAAGGTGGGGTGGTTGGGTGGATTCAGCACAAAAAGTCTTGTAGCAGTAGTGTGGATGTTCAGCAGTTCGCTAAGTAAAGCAGAACAGTCTTTAACCACAAGGGAAGGTCAGCACTGCATACACAGGAAACCGTTCTGCACCTCCCTCAGCATATGTTATAAAAAGATTAATTAATTAATTTAGTTTGTTCACAAGCAGAAAGCTGATGCTGTGTAATGGGAAACACTTAATTACATATAATTGGAAGATTTGATTATGGCCACATAAATCAGACATGAGAAATCAAATGTCAATCAAATCAAGACTCACAAGGGGGACCCATCCTCCTATTTGTTTTTTATATAATTATTTATAAATTATTAACAAAAAGCAGTGATGGTGAGAGGAATGAGAGTAATAAAGGGCAATAGTGGTAATGGTAGTGGTAGTGGTGTTAGATAATTAGGAGTGAATAAAAAGGTTTCTGTATGTCTCAGAGAATACAGCAGAATAAGAACATTAGATTACAGCTCTGTCTGATACAGGCTCAACCAATCAGCAGCAAGCATTAAAAGTTAAAGTACAAACAGTGTAAATAAGTGAACAAATCCTCTACAGGAAACCAGTATGACATTTTAGCCATTTAGGATGATGCTATCCATAGCTATATATAATGGTAGGTGAGCAGTGTGTGGAGATTCCCATTGTGTAATGGAAGACCCTCTCCTGCAGTGCATTAACTCTGAGCTGGTAACAATTTAACACTGCTTTGCCCAAATAGTTCACCTAAGATAATTCCAGCTATCTAACATTTTATGAAGAGTATATTCTGTTTCTAGTGCTAGTCTCTCTCCCCTCTGTCACAGACATTTACACCACACGCTGCACCCGTAAGGCCATCAGCATTGTGAAGGACCTCCCCTCATCCCTCACATGGGCTTTTTTCACTGCTGTTGTCTAGCGGAAGGTACAGGAGCACTTGTGCTGTCACTGCACGGCTCTATGTTCTGTACTTTAGTACCTCAGTATCTGCTGTGTTTCATGTGTGTTATAAGCTGTCTGCATGTAGGGTCATGGCATGGTGAATATCTTTGCACCTTATACTCACTACCTCAACTCAGAAACTCATCATATTTATGTATTTATTGTATTTGTTGATTGTTTTTTTGGTTTAAAGTTGCATATATGTCTGCATGTTGCACTTTCTGCAGTCTGTACTGTGTTGTTTTGTTCCATGTTGCACCTTGTTCAGGTATGAGTGTTATACATTCAGCACGGCTGGCTGCATTCAAGTCTGGCTGTGAGCATTCAGCTTAATTTCATTATCAATTGATTTGGTTTATTTTGTTACTTGAGCAACTAAGGTTAAATTTTGTACCTTTTCACTCTGGTGATTTGCCTGTTGGATAACTGTGCCCCATAAAGGTTTGTACTGAACTGTATTTCTTTTTTTTTTTTTTTATCTTTTTTTTTTTTGAACATCTTTTCCTTCTGTTCTGCAGATTATCTGGTTGTATGGTTACAGAGGAAGGATGTTCTTCTCTGGCTTCAGCTCTGAAATCAAACCTCTCTCACCTGAGAGAGCTGAATCTGATCTGACCTCAACATCAATGCATGTATTTGGGAGGATCTGGATGATGAGAAGTGGAAAGCTTTTCTAAGACTGAACTTGGTGGTGCAGTAAAAAAACCCCTGTAAGTCAGGTTCCTGAAACTAATAGAAACTGGTGGATGCTTTAAATGTATGGTGATCCTCAGCAGTCTGTTGGAAATCATTGACATATACGTCACAAAGGACCAAAAATGTAAAAAACAAAATAAATTAAGAAAGAATGAAATACTTTCTGCAAAAATCATTATGTGTTCTAATTCTCTTACTACCTTACTTCTCGTCTTATAACAGAATTGGTATTCTTTGCTCATGGGCAGGTTTAGAGTTTCATTCACTGCCGTTAAGTCAAGACATGTTGAGCTCTTGTGGTGAACATAAATTTTACAAGCTAAGAGATACAGAGCGACCTGCAGGATTCTGAAAGAAGAAGCACATTGACTGTGGAGGTAGAGAAGGATTTTACACTAAAATTTAGCCATGTCACTCCGCTGCTGCGTTCTCTCCACTGGCTTCCTGTAGCTGCCCGCATCAGATTTAAAACCCTGACGCTGGCCTACAAAGCAAAGACTGGACCAGCCCCTCCGTATCTGATGGCAATGGTCAAAAGCCGATCCGCATCAAGAGCCCTTCGAGCTTCAAGTACAGCTCGGCTCGACCCGCCATCCCTCAAAATCCGCGGAAGACAAGCGTCCAGGCTTTTTTCTGTCCTGGCACCAAAGTGGTGGAACGAGCTGCCCCTGGGTGTCCGAACGGCCGAGTCGCTCGCTGTCTTCAAACGCAAACTGAAGACCCACCTCTTCAGAGAGTACTTGGACGAATAGTTCTATGGTCACCTTATTGTCTTGTGTTTAGTAATGTCTAAAGCTTAGAGGTATCTTTTGTATTATTAGTCTATTCTAACTATCTGAGGCTTTTCTTGGGTAAATAGCAAAGCACTTTGTAAGTCGCTCTGGATAAGAGCGTCTGCTAAATGCCGTAAATGTAAATGTAAAATGACTTGGGCTACACAGTTCTCCTTCCCGCTTTCCCATCATTCCATAGTGCAGTCATCAGTGTTTCTGACCCAGAGCAGCAACAATACAGATGCTTTTTCAGTCAGGGGTGTGTGGCATGACTACATTATTTGCTAGGGTAAGTGCAATAGTACTCTACTAGAACCAGTAGAACCAGTACACCTGCACCAGCACAAGTTCTGTCTTCAGGCAGTGAGCAAGTAGCCGTCATTTAGTCTGAAAAGTATAAAGAGAGTACAATTTCAAATACAACCAACAAGGTCTGATTCCAGGGCACTGATTATGTCTAACTGTAATTAACTCTATATAACATTACAATAAACCCAAATAAACAGAAAGTCAGTGGTCAGTGAGAGTGTCTACCTGTAATTAACTCTATATAACATTACAATAAACCCAAATAAACAGAACGTCAGTGGTCAGTGAGAGTGTCTACCTGTAATTAACTCTATATAACATTAGAATAAACCCTAATAAACATAAAGTCAGTGGTCAGTGAGAGCGTCTACCTGTAATTAACTCTATATAACATTAGAATAAACCCTAATAAACATAAAGTCAGTGGTCAGTGAGAGCGTCTACCTGTAATTAACTCTATATAACATTAGAATAAACCCTAATAAACATAAAGTCAGTGGTCAGTGAGAGCGTCCACCTGTAATTAACTCTATATAACATTAGAATCAACCCACATAAACATAAAGTCAGTGGTCAGTTAGAGTGTCTACCTGTAATTAACTCTATATAACATTAGAATAAACCCAAATAAACATAAAGTCAGTGGTCAGTGAGAGTGTCTACCTGTAATTAACTCTATATAACATTAGAATAAACCCAAATAAACAGAAAGTCGGTGGTCAGTGAAAGTGTCTACCTGTAATTAACTCTATATAACATTAGAATAAACCCAAATAAACATAAAGTCAGTAGTCAGTGAGAGGACGTACCTGAAGCAATGTTGGCCGGCACAGGAATCTGTAAGCTTGTGTGGAGCTGGGGACCTGGACGTTCTCCTCTGTGTCTCCTCTGTGAGGTGGTGGCTCCATCTGCATCAAAGGAGTGGTTTAAAAGGTGTTTTACACACACACACACAATTGAAACTTAAACAATTGCAGAGATTTTTTCTTTTAATGTCTCTCTCTCTTCCTTTCACTCACCCTCAATACTTTATTACACACACATGCAAATGTGAGCGAGTAATGATAAAGTGTTGTTTCCCCTCAACTCTCTGTGTGTGTGTGTGTGTGTGTGTGTGTGTGTATATATATAGATGCCTGTTATCTCACACTGGATCCAAACACTACAGGCACTCGTCTCTCTCTATCTGAGGGGAACAGAAAGGTGGAGTGTCTAAGGGAAGATCAGCCGTATCCGGATCATCCAGACACATTCAGGCTTTGCCCACAGGTCCTGAGTGTGGAGAGTCTGACTGGACGCTGTTACTGGGAGGCTGAGAGGAGTGGGAGTGATGCTGGTATTGCAGTGTCCTCCAGAGGAATCAGCAGGAATGCATACAGACACCATCTGGGAATGGGATCTGACCTTCTCTAATTATGATGATTACTATGTCAGGCACAATTACAAACCGGATTCCAAAAAAGTTGGGACACTAAACAAATTGTGAATAAAAACTGAATGCAATGATGTGGAGATGGCAAATGTCAATATTTTATTCGTAATAGAACATAGATGACAGATCAAAAGTTTAATCTGAGTAAATGTAACATTTTAAAGGAGAAATATGTTGATTCAAAATTTCATGGCGTCAACAAATCCCAAAAAAGTTGGGACAAGTAGCAATAAGTGGCTGGAAAAAGGAAATTGAGCATATAACGAACAGCTGGAAGACCAATTAACACTAATTAGGTCAATTGACAACATGATTGGGTATAAAAAGAGCTTCTCAGAGTGTCAGTGTCTCTCTGAAGCCAAGATGGTAAGAGGATCACCAATTCCACCATTGTTGCGCAGAAAGATAGTGCAGCAACACCAGAATGGTGGTACCCAGCGTAAAATAGCAAAGACTTTTAAGTTCTCATCATCAACTGTGCTTAACATCATCAGAAGATTCAGAGAATCTGGAACAATCGCTGTGCGTAAGGGTCAAGGCCGTAAAACAATCCACCGTGCCGTCCGCCGTTGCCAGCTGAAACTCTACAGTGCAAAGAGGAAGCCATTTCTAAGCAAGCTCCACAAGCTCAGGTGTTTGCACTGGGCCAGGGGTCTTTTAAAATGGAGTGTGGCAAAATGGAAGACTGTTCTGTGGTCAGATGAGTCACGATTTGAGGTTCTTTATGGGACACTGGGACGCCATGTCATCCGGACCAGAGAGGACAAGGATAACCCAAGTTGTGATCAACGCTCCGTTCAGAAGCCTGCATCACTGATGGTATGGGGTTGCATGAGTGCTTGTGGCATGGGCAGCTTGCATGTCTGGAGAGGCACCATTAATGCAGAGAACTATGTTCAGGTTCTAGAACAACATCTGCTCCCATCTAGACGTCATCTCTTTCAGGGAAGACCCTGCATTTTTCAACAAGATAATGCCAGACCACATTCTGCAGCAATCACAACATCCTGGCTACGTAGGAGAAGGATCCGGGTACTGAAATGGCCAGCCTGCAGTCCTGATCTTTCACCTATAGAGAACATTTGGCGCATCATAAAGAGGAAGGTGCGACAAAGAAGGCCCAAGACGATTGAACAGTTAGAGGCCTGTATTAGACATGAATGGGAGAGCATTCCTATTTCTACACTTGAGAAACTGCTCTCCTCTGTACCCAGACGTCTGTTGAGTGTTGTAAGAAGAAGGGGGGATGCCACACAGTGGTAAAAATGGCCTTGTCCCAACTTTTTTGGAATTTGTTGACGCCATGAAATTTTGAATCAACATATTTCTCTTTTAAAATGTTACATTTATTTAGATTAAACTTTTGATCTGTCATCTATGTTCTATTACGAATAAAATATTGAAATTTGCCATCTCCACATCATTGCATTCAGTTTTTATTCACAATTTGTTTAGTGTCCCAACTTTTTTGGAATCCGGTTTGTATGTAGAATCATATGTACGTACCCCTCTCCCCTAGGTCCGCAGAGTGGGGGTGTATCTGGACTGGCCGGCTGGCACTCTGTCCTTCTACAGCGTCTCACCTGATACACTGACCCACTTACACACCTTCAGCTCCACCTTCACTGAGCCGCTCTACGCTGGGTTCTATGTTTCTGAAGACTCCTCAGTGTGTGTGTGTGTGAGGAAGGATAGTGTGTAAGTACACAGATTATTATGACTGAGTGTGTGTTGGTTGTGGAATTCTTTTGATCATATTTTATACAGCATTTGTCCAGAGAGAATGAAATAACAGTGTTTCTGTGGAGCGTCCCAGGAATTCACTCATGTGTGGTATTGTATCTGTTGTATTGTCTGTCTAGTGTAATGTTGGTGTAATGCTCCTTACAAAGTCAGACGCTCGCAGATATGAAGGAGAAGGAGGCTTTACTAACAGATACACAGTCCAAGTTCGTATTAGTCACACCAGCCAAGTTCAAACATGTAAGTAGTGCAGCACAGTCACCCCGACCAGGAAACAAACCCTAGTCTCCCATATGGTGTGGTAGCTCAGTGGCAGGTAGTGGTGTTATCCATTGCGCCACACCAACCACCACAACTTGCCTAAAAACAGCAGGGCTGAGAGATGGAGGTGTAATATTACATCACAGAGGTTTCGAGTGTTACAGAAAACAAGGGGCCTTATGAATTAGATAATATGGACAAAAGTATTGGAATAAAGAGACATTATAGATACATCCATGAGCTGCTCTCTGTGAGCTGTTCCTCCTAAACTCTTCCACTGTTCAATAATAACACCACTCACAGCTGATGGAGGAAGATCTAGGAGGGAGGAAATTTCTCCAGCTGACTTCTTGTTGTTGGTGCAGCGGTGTCTCCTATTACATACAGAACCACGCTGGAGTTCAGTGAGCTCTTCAGAACCTCCCATTCTTTCACTGATGTGTGGAGGAAAGACAGACTGCAGGACTAGAGGCCTGAGTTTATACACCTGTGGTAAATGGACTGAATTAAACACCTGAAATTAATGCTTAAGAGGTACGTCCCAATACGAAGAAGATTAGTTTAGAAGTAGGTTTGTTAGATTAAAAAAGATTTGTATGTGCAAAAATGAACCGGAAGGTTCTGTAGAACAGTGATGGGTAATGGAATGTAAAATTGGTAGATTATTGAATGTATGAGTTGAGGGTGTGTATGTTGTTCCAGGTATTTACTCTGCTATTAAATCAGCTTCAGTTTTATTCAGTCTGCACCTGTGGTCTACTGTCATTCATTTCTGAAAGGTTCTCAGTGCAAAACACAGGTGATCCTTTCACACTGCCACTACAGACCAGAACTTATGGACCATTCAGGTTCTACATTTGATCACACAGAGCGCTCTCGTGGATGTGTTGACATTTTGACACACAGTTAATTTTAGCTTTTGTTATAAATCAGTATTGTGAGGACCAAACACACACCTCTTCATCTCTTCACCCGCTGAAGCTCTAAACTTAAACACTAGCATGCTAACACAGCACTTGGCACCAGTGGACTGAACTATAGCTGCACATTCAGTGATGAGAAGACTTATACATTCCTACACTTTACATTAAGGCTTTCACATCACGCTTCTGGGCTCCTACACTGCTACCATCGAGTTCACTCACTACAAATCCCCTAATCTCCCCAATCGTGTCATAGTCAATGTCTCTCTCCAGCCAATCACATACCCAGATCCCCAGAAAACTGCTGTTTCCACCTGTTTTTTATTTCAAATGCTTGGTTTGAAACTGTCTTTGTGATGTCTTTCCAACCCTATGGTTGTATTCTAAATATTTAGGAGCCATGGCATGCAGGTTAGAGAAGCAGCCTTGTGACTGGGAGCTCATCAGTTCGATCCCTGAACCAAAAGGACACGACTGAAGTGCTCCTAACTGGTTAACTAACTGCTATATGCTGTTTCCTCTGTCAGGAAACATTAAACAAATAGACCACAGGCCAAGAAGATCACCATTATTTTCACACTCTATTATGAAGAGAGTGATGAACTAGCAACCTGTCCAGACAGTATTCCAGCTTAACCTCCGGACTCAGATAGTCCACAATCCAGGACACAAGAGGCCATCTACTTGCATCACTGTCAGCTTGTCACCCAGGAGATCAGCCCAAATGGTGTTAAAAGCACAGGAGAAGTCAAAAAACGTGATCCTCACAGTGCTGGCTGGCTTATCTAGGTGAGCGTAGAGTCGGGTAAACAGGTAGATTACGGTGTCCTCCCAGACGGGGCTGATGGGCAAAGTGGAGGGGGTCCAGAAGTGGCTGCTCCATGGGCCCGAGCTGTTCCAAGACTAGCCTCTCCATGGTCTTTGTGGCGTGTGACATCAGTGCCATTGGCCTGTAGTCCTTGATGTCACTTGGTTGCGGCATCTTTGGAACAGGAAGGATGCACAGGGACAATCTGGAGACCCAGGCTCATGTTGAAAACCAGGAAACAGGAAAGAAATCTGTGTAAGACAACTAACACACATGTAGAAACATTGAAGAGTAGAGGGAAGTGTGTGTGTATGAGTTTAGCTACACATTGGTGGATTAAACTACATAGTTATTTGGAAATGTTCGGTCACACACAACAGGGGAACGAGAACACACTGAACTGGAGAGAAAGTCAGTAAATTTAGGATTTTACTGAATTTAACGATGTTAATGATTAGTTTTGGAAATTTGATGTACTTTTATTTGTTTGTGTCAGGGGTACCAGTTTACAACAAGCTTTATTTATTATTACTTTTGTCAGATTCAAGTTATTTCTGTGACCATTGTGGGTTTTTCTATCATTAACCGAGGGGTGCCAACAATTTGTCCACGTGTGTATCTGTCAGAGTGTGTCTGCCCAGAGTCCAGGGCTGAACTTTGATCATTAGTTAATTACACACAGTTATGTAACACAATATATTTGTTTATTTTAAGATGAGAAAATAATGCTGTAGTTATTTTTAAATTTACTATGAGTTTCTAGATCAGAACTGTAAAGAGGATGTTGATTAAAAGCACAGACTTTAAAAGGTGTGGATGTGCAGTAGAGCGGTTTGTCCAGCAGAGATCAGTTGCAGTAAAGTGTGTGTATTACAGAATGAGTGCAGTGATGAGTGATGTTGATTACAGTACGGTCATCAGTGAGCTCTGCCGAGGAGTGCTCTAGCTGTGTGTCTAGCTGTAAGAACTCTTCCTGATCTTCAGTAGTGGAGAAGGAACCACTGATCGAAGGTGAGGAACTTTCCATCAAAGCTTAACATGAGATTAAGAAAATGATCTGCTGAGTCAGCTGATTTATTTGTTATATACTTGTACAGACATGTTTTACAAAAAGCTACAATGGCACTGCCCAAAATTCCTTGTAGATTTTTATAATGCGGAAGTGGTCTTTAATTTTGACCTGTGTAGGATTAGACAGGTGAGCAGGAAGTGACGTAGGTGGTTTCTTAAGTGAAATGGTGGGAACCAATGTGAGAAAAGAACAATAGACCTACGAAACACAGCTGAGCAGATCAAAAGGGGTTGTGGCAAATCAGATGATTTAGCGCGTTGCTGAAGATGAACAAGGTAAAATGATCTTTATGTTCCTGAACTGTCACCATTTAGAGAAAGGTTATTAGCCAGTTGCTTGGTGTTTGATTGTTTAGGCTGTTGATAAAGCACAGAGAAGTTAGTGTTTTCAGTGATCAGAAATGTTAGTATAATATTGAGGAATTGTTGAGAAATCAATGATGAGTCAGTACTAAAATATGATTAAAGAGGGAGAGTACAATGCTTCATGGGATCAAGGATGTGTCCTTTGAGTAATGGGAGTATGCTGTGGGTTAATTTTGGTTTTATTTGTGTATATGGTAGCGCAGACCACACCCTGAGGTGGTGACTGGCTTTTCTGTGGTCTGCCTGTAAAGCCGATCCCCCCAAAAGTTTAAGGTTAAAGTTGTCAGTTATTTATGGGCTAAACTATAGGGGCTGAGTTCTGGGCTGAGTACAAATATACCCATGGTATGCTTGGAAGGACCAACAGCCAAGTAGTTGGATCGTATGATTGGACAGGCCTTGATGGGAGGCAGTGCAAGAGGCTGAGCAAAAGAACATGCTGAAGTTGAATGTGAAACCGACTGCATGTGGCTGCTGATCCTGTTAGTGATAAACTGCGGCTTAGAGAGAGAAGAACTTTGTAAATGTTGCAACTGAATGTAGCTTGTGAAAGGTGAATAGGTCTGGTAAGGATGTTCAACTGAACAGGTATATTGCAGCAGATTTGTAGAAATAAGGGTGTTGTGATCCTGGATTAGTGGAAGAAATGGTAAACTCAAGTCAAGTCAAGAGGCTTTATTGTGATTTCAGCTTTATTCAGAGTACACAGTGAACCCAAACAACGCTCCTCCAGAACCACGGTGCTACACAACACAGTGCAGACAGACAGTACAACACAGTGCAGACAGACAGTACAGCACAGTGCAGACAGAAACACAAGTGCAGCACAGAACAAGTGCAGACAGACAGTACAGCACAGTGCAGACAGTGCAGACGAGACCCAGAGTGCAGGAGACATTAAATAAAACCAGTAGAGAGCAGCACAGGTTAGTGCGGGACTCTAGCAGCTATTTTTAATAAAGAAGTATTTGTACAAACCTGCTGTGTGCAGGGAGGCATCACTGTCACAGGACGGTGGCATTGTCCTGTAATTGGTGCATGCCGCGTTTCACCTGTGAACTTGTGAAGTGGTTGTGGATTCTCTGATCTACTCATGCTTTGCCTCTCGTGACAATCTAAGGGCTGAGTCGCTGGTACTCACCAGCGCATGCACCTCAGCAGTCATTCACAGCTTCTGGTGTGGGCATGAGATGATGGTCCTGGTAACATCATCAATGCACTTGCTGGTGGAGCCGGTCACTGATGTTGATACTCCCCTAGGTTAACAGTGTCGTAGACAGTTGCAGCCTCCCTGAACATGTCCCGTCCAGTGCACTCGAAACAGTCCTGAAGAGCAGGGATGGCTCCTGCCGGCCAGGTTTTAACCTGATTCTGAACTGGTTTGTAACGTCTGATGAAAGGCGTGTCTGCTGGAGTCAGACACATGTGAAGTGGGGGCGGAGCTCCGCCCGGTACATGCTGGGGATGTTTGTGTAAACAAGATTGTTGTTGTTGTTAAGCCGAGGACTAAAATACAACAGCGAACTCTGAACTCACACTGGGTAGTTCGCTAGAGTCGATTGAGAGTCGAATGTAGCCTTTAGCCTCAGATCCCGGCTTTCTCGTACCGCTTGCAATGACTGATGCCAGAGGAAGTGGCAACGTCGCGGACTGCAGGCCTGGATCTCATCGCAGGCTGAGCTCACGTAGCGTCTGCAGAACTACATCTGGGTAGAATTCACACAAAGCAACTGAGTGCCTTGATTTGAGAGGGAGGTGCGTGAGCTTGGTGGGCTGGAAGAGGCAAACTAACTGCCATGGAGGAAGCCTCCAAAACCGACGGCGGAAGATGCATCCATAAACAGTGAAACGTGGTCAGAGGAGGAAGGCTACATCACCAAAATAAGGGAAATGCCAGTCCAATTGCGAAGAAGATGGAGCCAAAACCAAAGTTTGACAGTGCATGCATCATCAATGGTGACATGTTGAAAAAGCGATGGGACCAAAGCAGTGAGATTGAGAAGGTGAGAAATGGAAGTGAGCCCATGGGGAATGACGTGCATGGAAAAATGTAGGTGACCCAGGAGAGAAAGGAGCTGCTGGAGAATCAATGACCAGGAAATAATCAAGAAGGTGTCCACCTTCTTGATTATTTCCTGGTCATTGATTCTCCAGCAGCTCCTTGCTCCTTGCTGAGATGGTTGAGTGGAGGATTGAAGATGCAGACTTCGGGGGGAGGTGCTGCCGGAGGCTCCAGAGGCAGAGCAGGACGGGCACCTGGGAGGAGAGCAAAAAGAGAGATAGAGAGGGACAGGGAGGGATGACGAGCTGGGGCAGCGTCAGCAGAGGGATCCCTAAGAAGGATGGGATTACAGCGATCAGGATTACATCAATGCTTAATCAACTTAGTGGCATTCATCCATAACTGAAGTGGGAGAATTAGGAGCATATAGACAGAAGGTGAACATTGATTATTGAACTACAATTGAACTAATTTCAATCATTAATGGATATACAGAGCTGTTTTAAAGCTTTTACCAACCTTTTAAACCCAGGAATAAATTGCCACCCTCAGGTTTATGGACACTTCCCTTTTCAATAGCAAGTGGTACTTGTTTAAAGACTGGCACATTTTATTGACTTATTTGTTAATCGGTTATGAATTTGTAAAGTTTATGGTTTTGGTTGTATTCTAAACTCTACACACAGTTGCCTGTGCATGTGTTGATTACTTCCTGCATTAAGGTTAATTGCTAGAAATATCACATTCAGCTAATTTATTACTTGATTACAGGATGGAGAAACAAATGAATAACCTTCTTCCACCCACAAACCCTCAAAGAAAAGGAAGCAGCACATCAAAGAGAAGAGATACAAAAAAAGAGAAAGGAAACTTTTATCTAAATATGTACATTTGTCACTTGCAATTGTGCAATTGTCTTCAACCGCAGACTGAAGACCCTCCTCTTCAGAGAGGACTTGGGTGAATAGTAGAGTGGTCACCTTATTGACTTGTGTTTAGTAGAGTCTAAGATTAGAGGTATTTTTGAATGTTTAGCCTATTCAAACTACCTGAGGTTATTATTGGGTAAATAGCAAAGCACTCTTGAAGGTCACTCTGGAGAAGAGCATCTGCTACATGCCTTAAATGTAAATTTAAATGGAAAGTTTTAGTTCAAAAAGTGAGAGAGTTCAAATGTAATATTTCTAAAACTCAGCTTGGGAGTTTAATCGAGGCACATGGGAAGACGGCCATCTACCAGAGACGTCTTAAAGAGCGTTACTGCACTGGCCTTGAGGCACTTCAACTCCTCCCTAATCATCCAAAGGTTGCATTGTCCTAAATGGAGACATATTCGGTCCCTGATGTTTCTCTTATGCAAATGAAATTCCCTCCCTCAGCTCTTAACAGGCCACCTTTTCCAGAACCCTTTGTATTTATTGGTGATCCTATGCACCCACAGGTCACAGAAATAACTTGAATCTGACAAAAGTATTAATAAGTAAAAATTCTATGAAAAAAAAACAAATGAAAATCCGACATTGATTTTGAACCATTGCTTCAACAGAATTATTTTACAAAGTAAACTCATTAAACAGGCCTCAAAGGCTCACATTTTTCTTGCATCTATAGAAGAAGTAGTCGAACAATGTTTGTATGTAATGTTTCCAGATTGCAGACTGTGAGACCAGCAGTGGAGATGAGCCCAGCTGTGTGTCTATGAAGAGTGACCAGTTCATGGAGAAACCTCCTAAATTACGCAGGAAGAGTGACCAGTCCATGGACACACCTCCTACATTAAGCTGGGGAGGAACGTCCAGCTGTGTGTCTATGAAGAGTGACCAGTCCGTGGACACAACTCCTACATTAAGCAGGGGAGGAGCGTCCAGCTGTGTGTCTATAAAGAGTGACCAGTCCATGGACACACCTCTTACATTAAGCAGGGGAGGAGCATCCAGCTGTGTGTCTATGAAGAGTGACCAGTCCATGGACACACCTCCTACATTAAGCAGGGGAGGAGCATCCAGCTGTGTGTCTATGAAGAGTGACCAGTCCATGGACACACCTCCTACATTAAGCAGGGGAGGAGCATCCAGCTGTGTGTCTATGAAGAGTGACCAGTCCATGGACACACCTCTTACATTAAGCAGGGGAGGAGCGTCCAGCTGTGTGTCTATGAAGAGTGACCAGTCCATGGACACACCTCTTACATTAAGCAGTGGACCTGTGACCTCTGAGTAAGTTATCCTTCAGTGCAGGGCCGCTCAATCCTGGTCCTGTAGATCTACCACCCTGCAGAGTTTAGCTCCACCCTGAATCTAACACACCTGATCCAGATAATGACGACCTTCAGGAGCAACTGAACATTAGAGTCAGCTGTGTTGAATCTGAACTCTTCAGGGTGGTAGATCTCCAGGACCAGGATTGAGCAGCCCTGCTTTATTGGAATGTTGATCAGTAATGAAGCATTAGTTGCTCGTTAGTCTTTATCTGACGTTTTAATCCCAGTGTGCTTAAAATCTTAATGGACATAAAACACAACTTCACAACATGGTCTGACATTATATCTCATGTCTGTACAGAACAACGACACAGTAGGTAATGTAGCTAACATTAGCTAGGCCACAGGTTACCAATTTCTTGATGCAGAAAGGCTTATTACACACTAAGGTGTATTACTCAGTAATTACAGGGACTGTACAAACCGGTGAGGCTATTTTCTGGTAATAGAAGTTTGACACTTTTGGCCCACCAGGGGACCATAGGCTGTTTAAGGGTTTTTTTGGTCAGTTTATTGTGGTCATGTGTGTTACTCTGCTTGATCTCCATTAGGCAGCACTCCAGATATGCAGCCTGGCTCACACACACACTGACCGTAGATCTGCAGCAGGATTCTTACCCACCATTGCAATCCTATCAGCCCACAGATGAAGTCCTGCTCAAAGTTTTAAAGAAACACAAATCCAGCATGAAGAACAAGTATGAGATCTTATGTGAGGAAATCAAAACTCCAGAGAACAAAACCCTCCTGAACAGGATTTACACTCAGCTCTACATCATAGAGGGAGAGAGTGACGGGGTGAATGAAGAACATGAGGTTGTACAGATGGAGAAAACATCCCACAAATACTTACAGGACTCTCCAATCAACTGCTCAGATATCTTTAAACCTCTACAAGGTCCTAAAGGAGGAGCAGAAGAAGGGGACGTTAGAGGTGTGAGGACTGAAGATGAAGAGCCAAAGGTCCAGAAGCTCAGAACCGTGCTGACTAAAGGCATTGCTGGGATTGGAAAAACTGTCTCTGTGCAGAAGTTCATTCTGGACTGGGCTGAAGGAAAAGCCAATCAGGATGTAGAGCTGATGTTTGTTCTTCCGTTCCGGGAGCTGAACCTGATTAAAGATGATCAGTACAGTCTTCATCAACTTCTGTGTGTCTTCCATCCTGAGCTCAAAGATCTGGAGCCAAAGATCTATGATGTGTGTAAAGCTGTGTTCATATTTGATGGTCTGGATGAAAGCAGAATTCCACTGAAGTTTGGAGAGTGTGAGAAAGTGTCTGATGTAACCATGACATCATCAGTGAGTGTTTTGATGACAAACCTGGTCAAAGGAGATCTGCTTCCCTCCGCCCTCATCTGGATCACCTCCCGACCAGCAGCAGCCAATCAGATCCCTCCTCAGTTCATCAACCGTGTGACAGAAATTCAGGGATTCAGCGACCCACAGAAGGAGGAGTACTTCAGGAAGAGGATCAGTGACCAAGACCAAGCCCAAAAGATCATCTCCCACATTAAGACAGCGAGGAGCCTCCACATCATGTGCCACATCCCCGTCTTCTGCTGGATCTCAGCCACTGTGCTTCAGAGAATCATGGAAGAAGACAGTGATCCAGAAATCCCTAAAACTCTGACTGGAATGTACTCCCACTTCCTGCTCACTCAGACCAGCATGAAGAAGGAGAAGTATGAGGAGGAAGAGGAGAGAGACCCACAGAAACTGCTGGAATCCAACAGAACCCAGCTTCTGAAACTGGCTGAACTGGCTTTCAAACAGCTGATGAAGGGCAATGTGATGTTCTGTGAAGAGGACCTGAGAGAGAGCGGCATTGACGTCACTGAGGCCTCAGTGCATTCTGGGATCTTCACTGAGATCTTTAGGGAGGAGTGTGTGCTTTACCAGAGGAAGATCTACTGCTTTGTTCATCTGAGCTTTCAGGAGTTCCTGGCTGCTCTCTATGTGTTCCACTGCTACCAGATCAGGAACATGGAGGTTCTGGAGATGTTTAAAGCATGGTGTCTACAGTGGTCTGAGAACATTAAGGTGGAGGAGCTGCTGTGTGGAGCTGTACATAATGCTGTACAGAGTAAAAATGGACATCTGGATCTTTTCCTCCGTTTCCTGATGGGCATCGCACTGACATCCAATCAGAGAATACTACAGGGTCTACTGACACCCACTCACACCAACATGGAGAAAACCATAGAATACATCAAGAAAGTAATCCGATATTATTATGGTCTTTCAACTGAGAGATCCATCAACCTGTTCCTCTGTCTGTCTGAAATGAAGGACCAGTCTCTCTCCAGAGAGATTCAGGAGTATCTGAAATCAGAGGAACACTCAGAAAGAAGGCTCTCTCCTGGACAGTGTTCAGCACTAGCCTATATGCTTCTGATCTCCGAGGAGGTTCTGGATGAACTGGACCTGAAGAAATGCAACACATCAGAGGAGGGATATAGGAGACTGGTTCCAGCAGTGAGTGTCTGCAGAAAGGCCTTGTGAGTATTAGATCATGAATGTACCTATGTACCTCTTGTTGTTATTTGTCCAGCGCCCAACCCTCCACTCGGCTTGTTGACCTCCTCCAACCCAAAAGGCTGCAACGCCAGTTACCAATAGCATGGCATTCTTCATTGTGGTGAAGTCTTTGTCCAAATAGACAGTGAAAGGACATCCCAACAGATAGTACCTGTATGCAAGGAGCACCCATTTGATATCTGAACATTCTTTTTCTATGGTGCTAGTTTAGTTTCTATCATAGATCATTTACAGCACCAAGTGGTCCTCTCCCTCCACTACCTCCCCTCCACAAAGCGGCCCCAGCACACTGTCCAATGTGTGTCCAAAGTCTGATGAATGCAATTACAGGCGACCACTGAGAGTTGGTGAAATCCTAATATTAAGGGATAATGCAACAATATAGCCAGCCAGCCCCAAGAACTGTCTCACTTTCATTTTGGTCATAGGTGTCAAACAGGTTGCAATTGTGTCAGTCATGAGAATAAGATGTTGCACATGTTGTATGCTGCTTATAATCACGAGCCCCATCCTCTACCAATGACTAACTAATCCTCTGAATTGTGATTCCCAAAATGATATCATGGGTAAGATAAGAACATCCCAGTGCATACACTTCACCTTCACCTTGGCAGCTCTTTCCAATGCAATGTCTTGAGCCAAACATGCTTGGTATGTACCCCCTTTCATACTCACTTTTAGCAGAACGTGGTGACTCAATAAGGGTTCACACTTCTGTTCCTGAAAGTGACCTGGCTCCTTGCAGCACCAAGCACCTGCCCATGTGTAAAGAGAGAGGAGGCCACATGTCCAGTAGATAGAAATAAGGAATAGGAGACCCTGCCTCACTCCCAACAGGTGGCGCTGTGCGTGCCACAATAGTGTAATTATAATTATGCATGAATTGAGTACAAACACTCTTACTACAATTTACTGTAGGCAAGTTTTCTCTGCCAACGTATTAGAAACGTGTTCCAGGTAGCTCTACCAGTAGACCTACAGCCAGAGACTGAAGCTCATCTGCTGATGCACAGTTCATCTTGACCATCCTCTAATCCAGGGGTTCTGAACCTGCTGGTTGTGTGATGGTCGTTGAAAACTCACAATTCCTGTTCCACCTTATTTCATATGCCCTTATTAAACTGGACAGTGTTCTGTGTTCATTATTCTTTTACAGACTAGCTAACTCTTATCTCACTGAGGACTCCTATAAAGTGATCTGCTCAGCTCTACAATCAGTAACCTCCTCCCTGAAAGAGCTGGACCTCAGTAACAATGACCTGCAGGATTCAGGAGTGGAGCTGCTCTCTGCTGGACTGAAGAGTTTACACTGTAAACTGGAGACACTCAGGTGAAAGTGATTGAATTAAGAAATGAACTTATTATAGAATTAAAATAAGCTGAGAAGGTGTGACATCAAATCATTTTATAATTAATGTTGGAAAACAGAAATTTACAGAAATTACAGTAGTAAGACAAAATATCAACAAGGCATGAAACTGTAATGTAAGAAACCCTACACTGATAATACTATGGACAGAATTTTAGGATATCAGTGTTTATTTTATGGGGTTTTAAATTCTGTTGTTCAGAATTATTTTTTAATTATCAGAACAATGTAAAAACACCCAGAATATGTAGTGTGTAATTCAGAAATGCTGCTGTAGAAAAGTCCAGTAACTATCCTAAACTGAGCTGATGGTGAAGTTTCAGTACTGCTGTACAGGAAGCGCCTGGCTGGAGAGAATGAACAGTAGCTACAGACGGAGGAGAAAGCCTGAATAAATTAGTGGAGAAGCTTAACGAGAGCAGATGCTTCTAGACGAGTTTACTGCATGATAGAACTAAGCTGTTAACATCCCACCGTGCTCTGTGACATGTAGAAAAATACTGACCAGGCCCAGTTTGTCTTTGTTTTAGATGAAGGTGATGCTTACCTGACCAGTGTTTCAGTGACCTATGTGACATTTGTGTTTAGAGCTATGGGGATTACTTTAGTAAGCATGGCTGGAGATTAGGTTAGAGTGATGTTTGTTTATTAGTGCAAGGAAACCAGAGAAGATCAGCTGTTTCTCAGCCAAGGTGCATTAAAACCTTCTTCTGGTGGCTCATGGGGACTTATTAAAACATATGTTGGGTTTGCTTCGATTTGCCATCTCTCCTCACTCTTTTACTTTGGTTGTGCATTGGTCTCCAAATATTCATTGTACGTATTTCTAGATGAGGAGACAAAACTGGATTTGGAGAGTAATGCCTAAATTGCACCATGTACTATACTTATTCTGTCAGCAGACTGTCTGGTGGTAACCTCACTACCAACTCCTGTGAAAAACTAGCTTCAGTTCTACAATCAGTAAACTCCCCCCTGAAAGATCTGGACCTCAGTAACAATGACCTGCAGGATTCAGGAGTGGAGCTGCTCTCTGCTGGACTGAAGAGTCCTCACTGTAAACTGGAGACACTCAGGTGAAATGTCTATAAATATATAACTTTTTACAAATGCCTGAATTTATTTTAAACTTTTGGTGGCACAGCAAATAAAATTGAATAAAACCTATTGCAATCTATCTCCTTTTGCAGATTGGCTATCTGTAATCTTGGTAAAATAGCTTGCGGAAATCTGGGATCATTTCTACAATTACCAGATTCTTTCCTGAAAGATCTGGACCTCAGTAACAATGACCTGCAGGATTCAGGAGTGGAGCTGATCTCTGCTGGACTGAAGAGTCCACACTGTAAACTGGAGACACTCAGGTGAACATTGTCAGAATTTGCCCAGCCAACATACTCCTGCAGTGCACCCCCTTTAAAATGATCTGATACTGAATTAGAAGAATCAGAGTCTGTTAATTTTAATTAGTTAGAGCAACACAATTATGACATGTAACAAAACACACAGACTGTTAACAAGTATTACTCTACAAGAGAGAAAAATACTCTAAACATTAAATAGAAGAAAGAATAATAAGGTAAAAAATATTAAAAGTAATAGAGCTGAAAAAACGATGTACAGATATAATTATATAAACATTTATAGAAAATGTAATATCTGTACAGCTGTGCAAATAATCATAGTGCAAATGTTCTGCATGTCGTGGATCAGTACTGTGTTGCAGTGAAATCCTGTTCGGTTCAGTTATGGATTAGGTTTATAGATTAGGTTGATGGATTAGGGTGTGAGGTGTCCACTGTGGTGTAGGAGCACTACAGCTCTGGGGGGAAAAGCTGTTAGCATGTCTTTACTTCAAGACTGTAAAAGATAAATAAAAATGTAATCCTGCTTAAAATATTAAAGACATGTGTAAACTATGTCTCTTACTCTTCAAGCTGTCTACAGAGATTTTCACCTGTAGATGACATACATGCCTTACTTTGTACAGCAGAATTGGTTTATATTTCTGTCTCTTTGCAGGCTAGCTTTGTGCAATCTTGGGGGGAAAAGTTGTGGAAATCTCGCATCTTTTCTACAGTCCACAAACTCCTCTCTGAAAGATCTGGACCTCAGTAACAATGACCTGCAGGATTCAGGAGTGGAGCTGCTCTCTGCTGGACTGAAGAGTCCTCACTGTAAACTGGAGACACTCAGGTGAAACTCATGTGAATTATATATTAAAGCAGCTCTATATATTTTTTTTGCTCCTACAGATGGAGAGTGCAGTTATCAAGCACACAAATCAACATTGTGTTGCTAAATAACCAGATAATGTTTCAGTTTATGGACAGATCTACTGTGTAGCTACAGTAAGGCTTTTTAGCTTTAAGCTAGATATAATTGGTCTTCTTTAAGATAGGTGTCTTAACATGCTCAGGAATTGTCCATGTGCATTACTCTAACAAGGCAGTTACTTCTTAACCCAGGTGACTCATGTTGGATAACTGCATTCCATTACCAAATAGAATAATAGATACAATCAGAATAAACTTTCTCACAGCACCATATGATCATTTGCTGTTTGTGTACTACAGGTGTATTTGTGCTCTAGTTAAATATCTCTTTCTCTCTTTCCTTCTGTTCTGCAGATTATCTGGTTGTATGGTCACAGAGGAAGGCTGTTCTTCTCTGGCTTCAGCTCTGAAATCAAACCCCTCTCACCTGAGAGAGCTGGATCTGACCTATAATCACCCAGGAGAGTCTGGAATGAAGCTGCTCTCTGATCTACTGCAGGACCCACACTGTAAACTGGACACACTCCGGTATGTAGAGCTGTGTGTGTGTGTGTGTCTGTACCAAAATCCTAAAATCATAATTGTCAATCTACTGCATTTTACTCTCTAGAATTTCAAAGGTTTGTGATGTTTTACTGTAGGTGTGTCTGGTTTCCTGATTTCTAATGAGAGTTTTTATGGTCATCACAGTTAAAAGTTTAATTGTTTTGGCCTGTGACCTCAAACGCCTTCTGCCCAGATCAAGGCTTTTCCCAGTGCTCCTTTTGTTTCCTAGATATTATCATGGCCTAGTCCTTGTCCTTTCATTTTCTGTAGTCTGTGTTCATCCTATTGTCTTGCTCATTTCACAATGACCTGGTGGTCAGTGAGTGTGTCTACTTGTAATTTATACTATATAACATTAGTATTGATCCAAATGAACAAAGTAAGTTGTCAGGATTTGGTGTTGATCAGTAAAGTTATTGATCTGTTGGGTAGAAGAACACAGAAGAGCTTGTGTGTGTGTGTGTGTGTGTGTGTGTGTGTGTGTCTTTAGGTTGGAACAGGAAGGGACAATCAGGCTGAAACCAGGACTCAAGAAATGTAAGTTTAGTGTAACTCACACACACAAATACACATCCTTATTTAATATAAAACTTAAAGAATAATAAAGTAGTGTTGTCTTTGTGTGTGTGTGTGTGTGTGTGTGTGCATAGATGCCTGTTATCTCACACTGGATCCAAACACAGCACACAGACGGCTCTTTCTGTCTGAGGGGAACAGAAAGGTGGAGAGTGTGAGAGAAGATCAGCCGTATCCTGAACATCCAGACAGATTCAAACACTGGGAGCAGGTCCTGAGTGTGGAGAGTCTGACTGGACGCTGTTACTGGGAGGCTGAGTGGAGTGGGAGTGAGGCTGATATTGCAGTGTCCTACAGAGGAATCGGCAGGAAGGATGGCATAGACTGTCTGTTAGGAAGAAATAAACGGTCCTGGAGTCTGAACTGCTCGTATAAGAGACATTCTGGCTTTGATCTCAGTTACTGCGTCATACACAATGATTTAGGATTAATTGTACGTGCCCCTCCCCCTCCCGGGTCCTGTAGAGTGGGGGTGTATCTGGACTGGCCGGCCGGCACTCTATCCTTCTACAGCGTCTCACCTAATACACACACACTGACCCACTTACACACCTTCAGCTCCACCTTCACTGAGCCGCTCTACGCTGGGTTTCAGTTGTATCCTGATTCCTCAGTGAGTGTGTGTGAGGGAGAATAGCGTATATGTACACAAATAGTAATTTACACTCCTGGTTCCTGACCACACTTCCCTAAAACCCACAGAGCTAAATAAGCAGGTCAAAGCTGGTATAACTGGCAAACGCTGTTTACTCTCATTTGCATTTTCTTATGATCTCTCATGGCTGCTTGTGACTGTAAGCCGATAGTGTTATTCTCAGTGTGTCTGGATGTGCTGTATGGCCATATTTTATTCATAATGCATTATGGGTGTTTTTGTAGAGCATTATATTATATTGAATTGTGAGTAAACTGTTCACTCTTTAATGTCCAAGGATCCCAGACCTGTGTGTTCTACCATTTAATAGCCTTGAGATGTTCTTCGAGCAGCTGCACTGTAAGTTGTAGTATCTGCCTAACGTGAGACAGGCGTGTTTTGGGGTGTGCTCTCTAGTATTAACAGTACACAGCTACTCTACATATAATTTACAGACAATACACAACACACACAGAACAATAGTACACACAGTACACACAGACTATACCAGGACATTTCTGTACAGTGAGCTTTACAGTGTTCTTCACAGAACAGCAGTCTGCAGCTCTTTACAGATTAAATACTGTGTAACACAGCAGTGAACACATGTGAGATGAGTGATGGTGCAGTAATGCAGTGACTGTAGGATAACAGTGATTGACTTACTTAGTGACAGACTTACTTACTTAAGTACTTCCCTTAGTGTGTGTATGCTTAGTGAGACTCTTAAGGAGTGTGTGCCACCATCCAGATAGATGTTCCTGCTGGCACTGGAACAGCAGTACACCAGCAGTGGTCAATAAAAAGTCTTTCCTGAAAGCTCAAGCTTCACTTAGTAGAGATGGAAGCCAGGGAGTTGGAGAGCCACATCTTAGAAAAAGGGTGTTTAGCAGAAGCAGCTTGTCCATGAGCAAAGCCTTGCCATGTGGATGCTGGGCAGCGGTTACCCAACAAACCGTCACACTTCCCCTGCCTGCACCTCTGCCTGCAAAAGCTCCACTGCTGAATTATGTGTATTATGGCATCCAAAGAGTTACATTTAGTCTGATCTGACCAGACTATCTTCTCCCAGTGTTTCACAGGCTTGTCTGAATGTTGAGTTGAACTTTAGACTCTTCAACCTGAAATCTTGCAGGGAGCGCCTGGCTGTGGCCAGTTTATGGTGAGATGATGTTCTTTGCACTTCCAGATCACAGCCCCAGCAGCGCTCACTGGAATCTTCAGTAGTTTAGAAGTCCTTCTGTAACCAGTGCAACAGTAAGGTTGAGAAGGTCTTGAGAGAGCTCTCTGGTTTTACCCATCATGAGATGTTTCTTGTGCTCCTTGGTAATGAAGCTCCTTTTTATAGACCATTAGTTGAAGCAGCTGATACTAATTAGCACTAAGTGCAGGACTGCTTTCTAATCACTGACAGACTTCTGCTGGTCTCTGACTTTTCATGGCTTTTTGCACCTCTCTTTCTTTATGGGTTCAATACTTTTTTCCCTGTCATTTCTCATTGATTTTTATTCTTCATTATTATTGCAGAATAAATCGAAGACAAATAAAAACAGATGTATAAATGAAATCTATAAGGAACATCAAATCAAAGTGTATTTAATACAAAAACACACTCATACTGTCAGCCCAGCGGCGCCGCGGTCCACAGGCTCCTGGGGTCTTTTAAGTTGATGTTGGGTTGATTTCTATGTTCAGGTACTTTCTGTTTCACCACCCGTTTTATGTTGACAGCGGTCGCAGTAAGACGCCATGTTTTCTGTTTATCTCTGTATTATATTATATTATATATATATTATATTTGTTTCACCTGAGTGCTGGGGTACAAAGGGAGCAAACGCAGATGCCTCGGCGCCGAGAATTACTCTTGTGATGCCAAGCTGTAAGGTTGTCTTCAGGTTCTGGAGACTTCTAGGGAGGTCTACGAGTTCAGTAGTTTATGCTCTATCAGAGCGGTTTCACATTCAGGAGACTTCTAGGAAGGTCTACGAGTTCAGTAGTATATGCTCTATCGGAGCGGTTTCACGTTCAGGAGACTTCTAGGAAGGTCTACGAGTTCAGTAGTATATGATCTATCAGAGCGGTTTCACGTTCAGGAGACTTCTAGGGAGGTCTACGAGTTCAGTAGGATATGCTCTATCAGAGAGGTTTCACGTTCAGGAGACTTCTAGGGAGGTCTACGAGTTCAGTAGGATATGCTCTATCAGAGAGGTTTCACGTTCAGGAGACTTCTAGGGAGGTCTACGAGTTCAGTAGGATATGCTCTATCAGAGCGGTTTCACGTTCAGGAGTTCACTGTCTGGTTCACCGGTTGGTCGCCAGGGATATTTGGCGTCCGGTTCCCTTGCACCTGAGTCGAGTAAGTTCATCGGCGCCTGTCGAGCGCGGTTTTGGGGTGAGGCTTTTGTTAGTTTCTTTGGTTCTGTTGCGTTCTATCCTTCCTCCCCCCGTTTGATTTGTCCCCTCTCGCTTTGCTCCCGGACGGCTTTCCAGCCTCAGGTGATTTTCCAGGTTTATCCCCGTTCAGTTTTCACCTGTTTGTTTTCTGTTTCTGTTTATTGGACCCTGTACTTTGCTGCCTCGTTTTGTTTATGTTGGTCATTTTGGTTTGTCATTAAAGACTGTTTCTCTGCATTGCTCTGTCCCTGCGAGTGTTCCCTTGTCTCACCTAGCCAGCATGACAGATACATCTTAAAGTCACAGCCATTTTTCAGAGTGCTTTAGGGCAGTGCAATCTGTGGACATTCTTAAATTGTAAGACTTTTTTTATTTTATTTCTAATATTAGGTTTTTACTTTTAAAATGTATTAATGAGTGTACGTAAAACGGTTAGATAGACAGAACATTCTGTTTTTGATGATTTTGATTTGGTGATTTATGACTAAGCTGAGAATAAAAGTCTTAGCATACTGAGCATGTGTCCTGCACTTATTCCCATTTTATAAGACACGACCTGCTTTCACATTAACCATAGTTCTTCATTATCTCACTCTGACCAGTAATTCTACTGCTCTGTTCTCTGTTTTACTATCCGGTGTAAAACACGGTGTGAATCAGAGGGAGATTGGTTCCTCTTCTGAGTTTTGGTTCCTGTTAAGGTTTCTTCATGATCTAAGGGAGTTTTTCCTCTGGCTTTGTTTAAAAGAGTGTTGGAGCTGGATCTGGATCTGTGTAAAGCTTCTTTATGACAATGTCTGTGGTGAAATGTGATATGGGAATAAATAAATAAAAAATAAGTCCTGATTTTACTCCTAATTTTTCCGATTGTAGCCGTTTTTGGACATTTTGCAGTGGAGCTTTTGCAGGCAGAGGTGCAGGCAGGGGAAGTGTGACGGTTTGTTGGGTAACCGCTGCCCAGCATCCACATGGCAAGGCTTTGCTCATGGACAAGCTGCTTCTGCTAAACACCCTTTTTCTAAGATGTGGCTCTCCAACTCCCTGGCTTCCATCTCTACTAAGTGAAGCTTGAGCTTTCAGGAAAGACTTTTTATTGACCACTGCTGGTGTACTGCTGTTCCAGTGCCAGCAGGAACATCTATCTGGATGGTGGCACACACTCCTTAAGAGTCTCACTAAGCATACACACACTAAGGGAAGTACTTAAGTAAGTAAGTCTGTCACTAAGTAAGTCAATCACTGTTATCCTACAGTCACTGCATTACTGCACCATCACTCATCTCACATGTGTTCACTGCTGTGTTACACAGTATTTAATCTGTAAAGAGCTGCAGACTGCTGTTCTGTGAAGAACACTGTAAAGCTCACTGTACAGAAATGTCCTGGTATAGTCTGTGTGTACTGTGTGTACTATTGTTCTGTGTGTGTTGTGTATTGTCTGTAAATTATATGTAGAGTAGCTGTGTACTGTTAATACTAGAGAGCACACCCCAAAACACGCCTGTCTCACGTTAGGCAGATTTTGATTTGGGATACTTTATTACAACTTACAGTGCAGCTGCTCGAAGAACATCTCAAGGCCATTAAATGGTAGTTGATAAATATACATATATATATATATATATATATATATATATATATATATATATACACACACACACACACACACATATATATATATATATATATATATATATACACACACACACTTGGAGTATATATATATTTCTATATACTCCAAGTGTAAAATGGTTCTAACCGAAATGACTACACTCGCTGCCTACCTAAAATAAAACCTATTTCTGCCTATTCCTGATCAGCTGTTCTCTGATCACTATGCGATCCTTCCTGACAGTAGATGTTGCACTACAACAACAGCATCTCAGACCAAAAGCAGCAACTAAAACAAAGGTCTTCTGGTGGACCAAAAGCCTCCAGGTAACTGGAATCTGACAGTAATGGTTGCCAAGTGATTCCTTTTGATATCACAGCAATCTTTTGTAGACTGACATCATCCTTCTAACTTTCAACGTTTGATGATCTCTAATAGTAATCTGTAATGAGGGAGGCTCAAACACAGGAAGAGGATCCATTAGGCAGGTTTTATTCAACAAACTGAAAGCAGGAACAAAAGCCAAAACTCAACAATGTCCAAAAGAAACAACTAAAAAAGATAATCCTTTATTATTTATTATAAATTCACAATTTACAAACAAAAAGCACCCAGAAGTCTCCAAAAACATCAAAAACTCTAAAGGTTGTAATAGAAAGTCCATATAGGTCAAAAAGGAGACAAAGACCCCAAAAGCTCCACCAGAAGTTCAAAACGACAAAGAACACATTCAACAAGATTCAAGAAGCAGGAGATACCACCCCCTCCCCCAAAAAAGGCTTGCCTGTCCACAGATGTATTTAAATTTACACGAGCATGGTGAGCACAAAGTGACATCTGTTAATCCCCCCCACAAAAAATGAAGAAGAAGGAGGGTCCTTTTAAAGGGAAGGTAATTGCAGGCAAATGGGATTCAGGTGAGAGGGACAGGAGCATTAACTAAAAGTCTGGTGATGCCGACCTCTGGTGGCCGGACTGTGTAGTGTTCTGGGGCGGTTCCCTCTGAGAGACGCTGACGTAATCAAAGGTGGTGTTAGATAAACCTACTCTTGTAGACATACAGTTACTAACTCACGAATGTTTAGAATTATTATGCTGTGTTAGATTATTCACATTATTATTGCTATTATGAATATTTTATTTATGTAAACAGAACTGTTTAGAGGTTTTAGACACTCTACCCCATCACTCTACCCCCCCGTCTCTCAGCAGTGAGAGGGTTCTACTGTAGCAGCTCCAGATCTCATCAGAACAGATGAAGCAGGTGAAGATAAATCCAGTAAAAAGGAGAAACAAGAGCTTCTCATTCTGAAGAAAGAAAATAGTGAGATCTTGTCGGTGAGCTAGTCTGAAGAACAGAGCTCGGTTCCTCCAGGGTTCTCCTGAACGCCCCCCAGTCCAGCCAGCACAGCGTGGAGGATGTGTTCAACTCCATCAACAGCAGCAGCAGCAGCAGCAGCAGCTCACCTGATTTACCATCATTAAGCCCTGATTTACCACCAAACCAGGTGTTGATCTGAGGAGAACTCTAAATAACACTAGACTCCATGAGAGAGGAGAACTTTGGAGATGTTCTAATGATGAACACAGTGATGGAGAACCTCCACCACTTTCTGTAGGAGTGATATTATTAGTGTTTATTCTGAGGGAGTTACTGACGAGACAAACACTGACTGACTACTTTTGTACAGAACTGTATGTTAATGCTAATAAAATGTTTTTCTACAGCGCAGTCTGTGGTCAGTCAGAATCAGAATCAGAATTTCTTTGTTATGTGTAAGTTTGATTCACATACAAGGAATTTTACTTGGTGAAAGTAACAACTATGACATGTAACAAACACACAGACTGCTAACAAGTAAAGTATCACAAAAATACAATAAATAGAATAATAAGTACTAAAAGCAATAAAGAGCTGTCACAAATATTATGTACAGATATAAGTATATACATTTACAGATAATTAACATCTGTACAGTATAAAAGGACTATAATCTATATAGAGGAAAGGTATACAGCAAATGCTACAGATCTGACATCAGGAATTTATTTATGCTTAATTACATTTAATTACATTTAATTACGTTCCCTGCTTCTCCGGCCATTTAATTAGTGACACATTTGCTGAATCCTATCTGTGGAGATACATAGTTAAAAACAACCCGAGAGACTGAAAGTGAAAGTAAAGAGGGGCAGGAGGAGGAGGAGCTGCAGAAGGAGAGAAGATTAGACCAGTGAAGAGGATCTAACTCGGTAAGATCAACAACTAACACACATTTAGAAACACTGAGCAGTAGATTAAAGTGTGTGTGTGTGTGTGTGTGTGTGTGTTTAGTACATTCAGTAGTGATAAAACTGCGTAGTTAAAGTGGCAGCAGTCTGGACAGATCTAAATGGAGAGAGAAGTTCAGACGACACAGCAGCACTGATTCACTACTGTGTTTACAACCACTGTGAGTAGTGTGACGTATTTTCTGAAAGTGCTGGGGTACCAATATTTTGGGCCATGACAGTACAATTGTGAGTCTGTTTATTTTTTTATTTTTTTTATTATTATTCTAACAGGTTAATAAATTACAAAGATTATAAATCCAATGTGCCCAAACTCAGATAAATAAGCCACTTATAGCCTTATATAAGATTCTGTTCTGTGGAGCAATGAAACAAAACCTTGCTTTCTGATTGAAGAATATGCTGGAAGTAACACTCTGCTTACAGGCTGCTTTCCTCTGGCACTGGAAACCTGAAAGACAAGATGGACTCATCTAACCAACATTAGACTAGTGTAAACATGAATAGACCAGCATAAAAGTTATGCTGATCTTTGCTGTTTGTCCAGCAGAGGGAGCTGCAGAATGTGTGTATTACAGTAGATCATCAGGTTCAGCTTCAGTGTGTATTTATTAATGGATGAACTCTTCACAGGAGTGAAGCTCTAGCTGTGTGTGTCTGAAGAGAGGAACTTTCCATGATGGAGCTTCATAAAGCCAGCAGTGGAGAAGGAACCTCTGACCCAAGGTGAGGAACTTTCCATCAGAACTTAGACTGATCGTAAAATAATGCTGATTATGTTTATATAAATTAGGTTTAGTAAAGAGTTTACTCTCATCAGTGTCTTGATCTGGTCAATAGAACCAGTTTTTAAGATGATCCAGATGTGTTTAATAGCAGTGGTCCCCAACCCTGGTCCAGGAGAACCTCCTTCTCTGCACATTTTAATGTTTACCCTGCTATCAACACACCTGACCCAGCTAATCAGCTAATTAACAAGCCCTTCCAGAGTTGAAGGTGGTGTGTTAGAGCAGAAACTACTAAAATGTGACAGGGGGTCCTTAGGAAAGGGTTTGGGAATTATTTAAAGGACATAAGGACCCCAGTTCTCTTCTGATCTTTATTTTGTTCTGTTTGTACTTCACTGTTAGTTGTGTATGTGAATGGAAATGATGCTCAGTCTGCAGCAGAAAGGGAGGTGTGGTGTTAGTAGGTTACTTTCAATGTAAATGAGAATGTGATGTATTTTCACTGTTAAATGGCCATGTTTTGTTAAAACACCCTCATACCCCCTCATACTCCAAATTGATGTCATTAGTTAGTCATTAGACATCCAAATTGATGTCAATATTTTTGTACTGGAGCTACAAGGGTAATATTATGGAAGTCTGGGTCACTCTAGAAGAATTTGGGTATACGCTTTTATTACTTGTAATGCACACATAGCTCCAGCACCAGTAACACTCACTTCTGCCAGTGAAAATTACAAATACTTGTATTACTTGTGGAATTAACATGCCCTGAAAAAGATTTGATTTGTTGATCATATGGTCATTATTTAGAATTATAAATCAGTCAGTATGTAGTCCCAGCCCTACATGCTAATATAAAGAAAAAAATAATGTAGCATTTAACGTAATAGGCATCCTATATTATCGTATTTAAATGAGTTTTTATTTACTGTAATATAGTTGAAGAGGTTTATTTGCTTGGGTGTTAAAGTATAGTTTATTTTCTTTAGTACAGGTGAAGGGAAGTTTATTTACTGTGGTATAGTTGAAGTGTGTAACGTGTGGCTGTATTGTGTAATATTATGTAATTATCATGAGCAGGTCCTCAGTATTAAAGGAATCCTCTTAGGATGAACCAACTACATCAGGATATGTGTACTAATCATGATGAACTCCTTTCAGGGTGAAGCGTGCAGGATCTCCAGAGTCCAGCTCCCTGTCCATAAAGAAGCACCGGCCCACCAGTACAGAGGGACCAGTCAGTGTGGGAACTTCTGACTCAAGGTAGACACTGTCCACATCTGAGAATGAAGAGTCTCAAATATATTCCTGAACTCTGTCCTACAGTGCTGTGAATTAGCATTGTCCTGATTTTAGCAGCAGGACTGAACGTTCTGCCACCCAAAGATGTTATTTAATTCGTGGGGCTCCCAGAAAACCAGAACCAGAAGATCTGATGGTATGAGAAGGACAGTACAACAGTGCACTCAAGGGGGAAACTATGTAGGATTTTGAAGGTTAGAAGAAGGATTTTATGGATTTTAAGGATTTTAAAAGGATTTTTTTGGCCAGTCTGTCTTCTCTTTCTCCGATGGCGCGGAATCACCAACTTTTGTGGTCCTTGTAACAAATTTATAACCTTACACACCTCTACTGCCCTGTTGTCCTGTTTATATTGTTCATTTTAAACATCCAGGGCTTATGCCCATCACCCCTTGCCCCTTTTATTGGCAAAACAGACAGACATTAAAAAGACAGGCTTGTTAAAAAAAAAGTAAATTTCTTCTGATTCCTTGCGTCCCACCTGCAATACCCACACTTTTAGGAACGCTGGCCTAACAACTCTCGCCATTGGCTGCACTGAATCGTCAGTGGCATTTCAACAATGGGGAGTCTGTGGCAGACTCCACAGTTGTGATGCAGGGAGAGGTCGGAGGTCACCATGGTAGCAATGCTAATCCTACTGTTGTGATGCTGGACGAGACCGGTGGCCAGCGCATTACTAGTGCCGCAGTAGCGTTGTTGAGTTGACATATTTTTCAAAAATGAAGAAGACAATGAATTAAAAAATGTTGATATCTGTGCTCTACCATGAACCAATGCTTTTTCACAGCACTGTACATGTTGTCCATCACACTGTAAAGGTTGGTGTTTTTCTCTGTGTTTAATATCAGCAGGACTGAAACCCAAAGAGACAGTTCTCCAGTTCCGACCTGCGTGTCTATGAAGAGTGACAGGTCCATACCTCATCCTCTTAATTTCAGTGGTGGATCTAAACCTTCTGACCAAGGGTGAGGAGAACAAGAAGCACACACAGATCCCTTTACCATAATTTAATTTTTAATTTCTTTACCATAAACACTTCAGGTGAAAGTTGGTCAGATTTGGTTAAACATGTTTTGAGGTGTAGAGGTAAATTAGTCTCTGTTACACTGGGACCTATTCTCACAAGGGGAGCCATCCTGCTCTAGTCAGAAGTTAGAAGTTGGGCAGTTAGATTCTTTAACTAGGGTGAACTCTTCCATGTGTCAGTCTTTGGCTGTTTCTGAGGAGGACATGGAGATTCTGGTTCTGCTGTTAATGGATCCTGGTGCAGCTCAGTTTGTAATGATGGCTGAACTGGTTAATCTGTCAGACACAATGTCCTTTAGGGCTTCTGACTTATTGAGAGGGTTAGGTGGAGAAGATGAGTTAATTACTGGCTGTCACTGTGGGATCCTATCCAGTAGAGGGAGTTAATGTTCTGTTAACCATGGCGTCATTCAGGCGTGTAGCATCCCTGTCTTGAGAAAGAGGTTTTCTTTTCTTGTGTGGCGACCTGGTCTCAGTTGTATAAGGAAGGGAAGGCCAACGGTTTCATAGCAGATCCTGTGGTAGAGCTGACAGGTTTATGATCATAAGTTAAGACACACTCTTATTGAAGAGCAGAAAAAGATCCTATTTTTCAGAATTCTGAAGTTATGGTTGTGAGAGGGGGCACCGCCATTTTTGCTGTTTACTATAAAAGATTCCACAAACAACTTCAAAGACAGTACACCTTCTGAACTTTTTTGGTCATTGCTGGATCCAGTTGACCAGTGAGATATTGGTGAAGATTTTAAAAGTTGCATTTGGTCTACTTGTGACTTGGTTTGGGAAGAGAGCTTGAGTAAAAATAAAATCTCAGTAAAAGATGTGCGTGGATTCTAGGTTTAAGGAAGGGGGTTCTGGTGTTATTAACAGTGCAAGATGACCAAGGTATTATATTTAGTGGACCTAAAAAAGTGTGAAAAGTTTTGTTGACAGGAATTGTGTGGGTAGCACTCCTCGGTTATGTCCCATTTAAAGCCCTTTAAAGCCATATCAATCATGATCAATATTTTATTGCCTCGTTAACACACATGACTGTGCAACAAACGTGTGAGGAAAAAAAGGATGATAGAGAGGTTTTATTCCATTGATTACCTGTATATATAGTCCTGATTTAACTACAATACTACTTTCTACCATAGAAGAACATATCCTAGCATAGAACCTTGTGGTCTTCTAATTTATGGTTGCAACAAATGAAAATGAACTGCCAACATTATCCTTAAACACAGGTCAGATTTAAAGCAGTTTAGAACTGTCCCCCACAGTCCAACCAAAGTGTTCAATAGGTCATCCGTTTCCATAATGAAAACTCTGTACTATGAAAAGCATTAAACACAAACCAATGAAACAAAATATGTCAGCTCTTTTCTTCCATAAATTTATGTAGGAAGTGGAACTGATGTTACAAAGGATATTTAAATCAATCCTGGATTTTTTTTTTGTGTTTAATCTCCATCAGGCAGCTCTCCCCAGAACGAAGAGGAACAAGAGACCTGCAGCAAGAATCCAGTCAACCCATAGATGATGTTCTGCACAAGGTTTTAGAGAGACACAAGACCAGCATGAAGAACAAGTATGAGATCTTATGTGAGGGAATAAAAACTCCAGAGAACAAAACCCTCCTGAACAGGATTTACACTCAGCTCTACATCATAGAGGGAGAGAGTGACGGGGTGAATGAAGAACATGAGGTTGTACAGATGGAGAAAACATCCCACAAATACTTACAGGACTCTCCAATCAACTGCTCAGATATCTTTAAACCTCCACAAGGTCCTAAAGGAGGAGCAGAAGAAGGGGACATTAGAGGTGTGAGGACTGAAGATGAAGAGCCAAAGGTCCAGAAGCTCAGAACAGTGCTGACTAAAGGCATTGCTGGGATTGGAAAAACTGTCTCTGTGCAGAAGTTCATTCTGGACTGGGCTGAAGGAAAAGCCAATCAGGATGTAGAGCTGATGTTTGTTCTTCCGTTCCGGGAGCTGAACCTGATTAAAGATGATCAGTACAGTCTTCATCAACTTCTGTGTGTCTTCCATCCTGAGCTCAAAGATCTGGAGCCAAAGATCTATGATGTGTGTAAAGCTGTGTTCATATTTGATGGTCTGGATGAAAGCAGAATTCCACTGAAGTTTGGAGAGTGTGAGAAAGTGTCTGATGTAACCACGACATCATCAGTGAGTGTTTTGATGACAAACCTGATCAAAGGAGATCTGCTTCCCTCTGCTTTGATCTGGATCACCTCCCGACCAGCAGCAGGCAATCAGATCCCTCCTCAGTCCATCAACCGTGTGACAGAAATTGAGGGATTCAGCGACCCACAGAAGGAAGAGTACTTCAGGAAGAGGATCAGTGACCAAGACCAAGCCCAGAAGATCATCTCCCACATTAAGACAGCGAGGAGCCTCCACATCATGTGCCACATCCCCGTCTTCTGCTGGATCTCAGCCACTGTGCTTCAGAGAATCATGGAAGAAGACAGTGATCCAGAAATCCCTAAAACTCTGACTGGAATGTACTCCCACTTCCTGCTCACTCAGACCAGCATGAAGAAGGAGAAGTATGAGGAGGAAGAGGAGAGAGACCCACAGAAACTGCTGGAATCCAACAGAACCCAGCTTCTGAAACTGGCTGAACTGGCTTTCAAACAGCTGATGAAGGGCAATGTGATGTTCTGTGAAGAGGACCTGAGAGAGAGCGGCATTGACGTCACTGAGGCCTCAGTGCATTCTGGGATCTTCACTGAGATCTTTAGGGAGGAGTGTGTGCTTTACCAGAGGAAGATCTACTGCTTTGTTCATCTGAGCTTTCAGGAGTTCTTGGCTGCTCTCTATGTGTTCCACTGCTACCAGAAGAAGAACATGGCGGTACTAAGTTGTTTTAAACCATGGTACAGAGAGTGGCCTGAGGATGTGCCATTGGAGGAGCTGCTGAAGGAAGCAGTGAATAAAGCTGTACAAAGCAAAAACGTTAATCTGGATCTTTTCCTCCGTTTCCTTCTGGGCATCTCACTGGAGTCCAATCAGAGAATCTTACAGGGTCTACTGACACCCACTCACACCAACTTAGAGAAAACCATAGAACACATCAAGAAAGTAATCAAATTGGATCAACAGCAATATAAGATTTCAGCTGATAGATGTATCAATCTGTTCCTCTGTCTGTCTGAAATGAATGACCAGTCTCTCTCCAGAGAGATTCAGGAGTATCTGAAATCAGAGGAACACTCAGACGTGAGGCTCTCTCCTGGACAGTGTTCAGCACTAGCCTATATGCTAATCGCCTCAGAGAAGGTTTTGGATGAACTAGACCTGAAGAAATTCAACACATCAGAGGAGGGATATAGGAGACTGGTTCCAGCAGTGAGTGTCTGCAGAAAGGCCTTGTAAGTATTATATCTACATTAATGTAACATCTTTGATTAGAGATTTGTCTCCATTTGATCTCCATTATGTAGTCCAGTCGGTTTGAACCTGATTATAACAAAAACCCATAAAGGCCACAGAACCTTGCTGCCACCACAATTCTACATGCTGTATTTTAACTGTACTGTTTTTATAATTATTTTGCAGGCTGTCTGGTAGTAATCTCACCAAAGAATCCTGTGAAATCATAGCATCAGCATCAGCACTCCAATCACTAAACTCACTAAATGAACTGGATCTCAGTAACAATCAACTGTATGATGAAGGCATTAATCTGCTCTCTGCTGGACTGAAGAGTTCACACTGTAAACTAGAGATACTCAGGTGATCTTTCAAAAACAATTCTTGGAACAATTAAGCTGAAAAGACACTAACCACATGTGCAGTAACCACATGAATTATGATAATTAATGGCTTCACAGTTCTACTCCTCATCTAACAATTCTAGCAATAAAACATGGATAACAGTATGTAGCATATTTTTTAAACATGTTATCAATCCATTGAGAAGAAATGTTAGCATATTGTAAGATCTATTGTAAATTGAGCTGTATCAATGTATTAAATAGTATCCTGTACTGCTTTTGCAGACTAACTGGCTGTAATTTCACCACAAAGTCATGCGAAAAACTTTCATCAGTTCTACAATCACCAAACTCCTCCCTGAAAGATCTGGATCTCAGTAACAATGACCTGCAGGATTCAGGAGTGGAGCTGCTGTCTGCTGGACTGAAGAGTCCTCACTGTAAACTGGAGACACTCAGGTAAATTTTAGGTGAATTGGATTTTGAGTGATCCCAGATACCCAGATATTTAAATGATCATTGATACTGTATATGGAGGATGAGGTGTATACATTTCAGATTATCAGAGTATGAGAGGTAAGAGTTTTGTGAACTGGGGGTCCATCTGTGTTACTGCCAATGTATGATGTTTTTTTCTATATCTTGACATGAAAATACACAAAGAAGGAACAAACCTGTAGAAATATATACTTTATTGTGCTTCAAAAATTCTAGTTAACCTTTCACTCTAGGCCTCATGGCTGTTTTATCTAAAATGTTTTACATATGCATTTTCTTATTCAGTAATTCTTCTTTCAGAGTTCAAAAGGATATCTTAAATTAAAAAAAAATGTTAGATTGATCACATCAATATGTTTATGTATTAGGACAAATGGACTTTAAAGGTTTCTATTATTTTGCAGACTAGCTATCTGTAATCTTGGAGAAAAGGCTTGTGAAAATCTGGTATTAGCTTTACACAAAGAATACTCCTCCCTGAAAGAGCTGGACCTCAGTAACAATGACCTGCAGGATTCAGGAGTGGAGCTGCTCTCTGCTGGACTGAAGAGTCCTCACTGTAAACTGGAGACACTCAGGTGAACATTCTGTAAATTCATTCTTCAGTAATTCATGCTCTGATATTTAGATATGAAGACAGGAGAAGGTAAGCATGCTAGGAACACTATTGCCAAATGTTTATTGAAATTCTAGTGCATTAATTTAGCTACTTTAAGTTACACCCATTGCTGACACAGATGTGCAAATGCACACACAGAGCTTGTCTAGTCCCTGTAGAGACGTACAGCCAATAGAATAGGACTCTCTGGAGCAGATAAGCATCATGACCCTATTGGCACCATGCTGCCTAATGCCAGGCGTGGGCTAGAGGGGTATAAAGCCCCCCAGCATTGAGGAGCTGTGGAGCAGTGGAAGAACTGTGTTCTCTGGAATGACGGTGAATCTCCATTCGGTACATTTGGGATGAGCATCCAACATCCTGACCTCACTCACACTGAATGCAATCAAGTCCTCATAGCAATGATCCAAAATCTTCTAGAAACCTTCCCTGAAACAGTTACTCCAACAAAAACAAACAAAAAAACTCTTTTTAACCTGATTTTTAAAACCGGAATCTGATTCTATGAGCCACTTTGAGGTAGGTTGACATTTTAAAACATTTACACCATTTAAACATTTTAAGGCTGAAAAAGCAAAATTTAATTTAGAAATAGAATTTAGAAAAGGTACCCCTCAGAGATGCATTATATTGCCACAAGTATTCGCTTGCCTGCCTTCGCACATACACACATGGACAAAATTGTTGGTACCTCACGGTTAATGAAAGAAAAACCCACAATGGTCACAGAAATAATGTGAATCTGTCAACAGTAATAAATAAAATACATAAAAATGCTATGAAAATTAACCAGTGAAAGTCAGACATTACTTTTCAACCATGCTTTAAGAGAATTATTAAAAAATCACAAATCACACAATCACTGCAATCAAACGATTCCTGTAACCGTCAATGAGACTTCTACACCTCTCAGCAGGTATTTTGGCCCACTCTTCATGAGCAAACTGCTCCAGTTGTCTCAGGTTTGAAGGGAGCCTTTTCCAGACGGCATGTTTCAGCTCCTTCCAAAGATGCTCAATAGGATTTAGGTCAGGGCTCATAGAAGGCCACTTCAGAATAGTCCAGTGTTTTCCTCTTAGCCATTCTTGGGTGTTTTTAGCTGTGTTTTGGGTCATTATCCTGTTGCAAGACCCATGACCTGTGACTGAGACCAAGCTTTCTGACACTGGGCAGCACATTTCTCTCTAGAATCCCTTGATAGTCTTGAGATTTCATTGTACCCTGCACCGATTCAAGACACCCTGTGCCAGATGCAGCAAAGCAGCCCCAGAACATAACAGAGCCTCCTCCATGTTTCACAGTAGGGACAGTGTTCTTTTCTTGATATGCTTCATTTTTCCATCTGTGAACATAGAGCTCCAAAAGTTCCATTTTTGTCTCATCTGTCCATAGGACATTCTCCCAGAAGCTTTGGGGCTTGTCAACATTTAGTTTGGCAAATTCCAGTCTGGCTTTTTTATGATTTGTTTTCAACAATGGTGTCCTCCTTGGTCGTCTCCCATGAAGTCCACTTTGGCTCAAACAACGACGGATGGTGCGATCTGACACTGATGTTCCTTGAGCTTGAAGTTCCTCCTTAATCTCTTTACAGGTTTTTCTGGGCTCTTTTGTTACCATTCGTATAATCTGTCTCTTTGATTTGTCATCAATTTTCCACCTGCAGTCACGTCCAGGGAGAATGGCTACAGTCCCTTTTACCTTTAACACGCTTGTCTATAATTTTCTTTCTAATCTCCTGAGACAACTCTTTCCTTCACTTTCTCTGGGTCATGTTGAGTGTGGGACACACCATGTCACCAAACAGCACAGTGACTAATTACAAGATTGTAGACACCTGTGATGCTAATTAGTGCACACACCTTGATTTAACATGTCCCTTTGGTCACATTATTTTCAGGGGTACCATCATTACCCAAACCAAAGTTTACTTTTTGAAATAATTCTGTTGAAGCAATGGTTCAAAATCAGTGTCATATTATCATTTGTTCTTTTTCATAGAATTTTTATTTATTATTACTTTTGTCCGATTCAAGTTATTTCTGTTACCATTGTGGGTTTTTCTTTCATTATCCGAGGAGTACCAACAATTTTGACGGGAAGGCCTGGCTTGCAGTCTCCACTCTAATTTATCCTAAAGCTGTTCTGTTAGCTTGAGGTCAGGACTCTGTGCAGGCCAATCAAGTTCTTCTACACCAGACTCGCTCATCCATGTCTTTATGGACCTTGCTTTATGCACTGGAGCGCAGTCATGTGGGAACAGGAAGGGACCATCCCCAAACTGTTCCTGCAATGCTGGGAGAATGAAACTGACCAAGATCTCTCGGTCTGCTGAAGCATTAAGAGTTCCTTTCACTGGAACTAAGGGGCCGAACCCAACTCCTGAAAAACACCCCCACACCATGATCCCCCTCCTCCAAACTTTACACTCGGCACAATGCAGTCAGACAAGCTCTGTTCTCCTGGCAACCACCAAACCCAGATTCGTCCATCAGATTGCCAGATGGAGAAGCCTGATTCGTCTCTATAGAGTCCAGTGCCGCTGTGCTTTACACCACAGCATCCCACGCTTTGCATTGCGCTTGATGATATAAGCCGTGGATGCAGCTGCTTGGCTATGGAAACCCATTCTATTAAGCTCTTTATGCTCACATGAAGTTTGGAGGTCTGTAGCAGCTGACTCCGCTGACCCTACTCTGTCATTTTATGTGGCCAACCACTTCATTGCGGAGCTGCTGTCGTTTCCAATCACTTCCACTGTGTTATAATAGCACTGACAGCTGTGGAATATTTAGTAGAGAGGAAATTTCATGACTGGACTTGCACAGGTGGCATCCTATCACAGTCCCATGCTGGAGTTCACTGAGCTCCTGAGAGCAACATATTCTTTCACAAATGCTTGTAGAAGCAGTCTGCATGCCAAGGTGGGCAATTGATTGGATCACCTGAAATCAGTGATTTGGATGGGTGAGTGAATACATTTGGCAATATAGTGCATGTATTTAAGTAATTTTCTGTATCAAACAAGTTTCTTGTGAAGGTAATGGCTGTGGAAACAAAAAATGAGTGTCGTCATTGAAGCTTGTGCAGGTTTTGATTATCAGTTATTGTTCTCAAGTCATGTTGCAAACGTAACTCGGTCATGCAGATTGCTCCTGTACAACAGAACATTCCGGAGAATTCAACCCAAAGAGTAGAGTATTATGGTCTCCATATTGACTTGTGTTTAGTAGAGTCTAAGATTAGAGGATCTGAATTTTAGTCTATTTAAACTAGCTGAGGTTCTTCTTCAGTAAACAGTGAAGCTCTTCTGTAAGAACTCTGGAGAAGAGCCTCTGCTAAATGCTGTAAATGTAAATGCTTGTTATTGTAGCTCACTCATCTCGTTCTGCAGATTATCTGGTTGTATGGTCACAGAGGAAGGCTGTTCTTCTCTGGCTTCAGCTCTGAAGTCAAACCCCTCTCACCTGAGAGAGCTGGATCTGACCTATAATCACCCAGGAGAGTCTGGAATGAAGCTGCTCTCTGGTCTGCTGGAAGAGCCACACTGCATGCTCAGGTATGTGTACCTGTGTGTGTGTGTCTGTGTAAGGTATGCCTTTGGGGGTGCTTGAGTAGTTCTCATTTTGGTATGTGTGTGAGTTATTACAGTCATTGATCATACTTTGAAAGATATCATAGCAAAATAATAAATATTTATTAAAGGTGAATTAACCAGTACACAGCAGTACTCAATAACTAATATACTTAGTATGAACAGCCATGTTTGTTTGTGTGTGCTTTCTTTTATAGGATGGAACATGGAGATAAAATCAGGATGAGACCGGGACTAAAGAAATGCAAGTTTGCTGTCTGCCCAACCTCTCTCTCTCTCTCTCTGTCTCTCTCTCTGTCTCTCTCTGTCTCTCTCTCTCTCTCTGAGAGTGTGAGTGTGAGTGGAGGCTCTTCTTTGGCGTTTGCCATTTCTTTAATTCTTCTAATCTTTTTCATTACTTTTCTCTTCTCTAATCATTCTGGTGTTTTACTGGGTTATTAGTGTTTTGTCTTGGTTATTTGTTGTTTTTTTGGGGTTTGGGGGAACTGGTTAGGGTCTTGGTTGGGTCTGGGCCGGTGGCCTGGCCACTCTGTGGAGGGCGGACATGGCGTCCCAATCCGGCGGTGAGGCGCAAACTCTGCGCCACGGGTTCAGGTGTGTGCCTGACGGCGGTGCGAGCGTTGAGGACGTGCTGCTCGCGGTGGGGGAGCAGGTGGGCTGTGAGAAAATCTTATAGAATAAAGCGGTGGTGGTGTTCTTAAAGAAGGAGGCTTTAGTGGGGAGGGTTATTGAGAGTGGGGTTTGGGTGAAGGGAGTGATGGTGCCTGTATCTCCGCTCGCGGCGCCAGCTACGAGGGTGGTGGTGTCTAACGTGCCCCCCTTCATCGACCATGAGGTGATTGAGAGGGAGCTGGTTCGGTTCAGGAAGCTGGCGAGCTCGATGAAGATGATCCCTCTCGGGTGTAAGACCGCCGCTGTGAGGCACGTCCTCTCGTTCCGCAGGCAGGTGTTCATGTTCCTACACAACCCTGACCAGGCGCTGGACCTCACGCTGCGGGTGAAGCACGGCGACAGCTCGTATGTGGTGTTTGCTACTACGGGCAGTTTGCGGTGTTTTGAGTGCGGGGACGTGGGGCATAAAAGGTTTGTTTGTCCGCACAGAGCAGCACGACAGCCCGAACGCGTAGAGACGGCTAGCGAGCCGGCTTCTGAACCGGTACCGGATCCTGCGGGGGAGGGAGCGGCGGCGCGCGGCGGGTCTGACTCTCAGGTGAGCGAGGCGGCAGGAGGGGTACGGGAGGCCGCTGAGGCTGGGCCTGGTGAAGGTGTGTGTACTGTTCAGCCAGCGGACCCCCCCGCTGCGGGGGTGGGAGAGACGCAGGTAGATGTTGTGCGTGCAGGTGTAGCTGAGCAGGCGGGGGGTGCTGAAGGTGGGGGTGTGGGGGTAGTGGAGGAGGCTGCAGGCCCTTCTGGGGTTGTTTTTATGAGGTCGGACGCTGGGGTAGCCTCAGTGACGGAGAGCCAGATGGAGTTTGATCTGGATGAAGAGGAGGAGGGATCTTACTCAGATTGCTCTGAACTGTCAGAGAGTTTGTCCAGCCAGGCTGGAGAGGTCTACAGTACTGCACAGCTTGACCAGTTTTTGAGAATCACTAAGGGTAAAAGGAACGTCTCTTTGGTTACTCACTTCCCTGACGTCAACAAATTCCTCAGAACAGTGAAACATGTTCTGAAGAGGGATTCTGGTGCGCTGTCACCCAGACAGAGATACAGGTTAAAGAAGTGGGCGACTACTGTACGTAAAGGACCGCTCTGATGCAGAACATCTCGCCTGTTCCTGATCTTTCCTTTCTGCTGGTTCTGTCCTTCCCTGGCTTCTGTCTGAGCATCTCTCCTACTGTTAAATATTAACAGTGCGAGGGATGGGCTGAAAAGACAAATGCTTCTGGATTATATTGAATGTAAACATATTGATGTTATTTTTCTACAAGAAACACACACTGACCCTGATAATGCAGTGGAGTGGGGGATGTGGTGGAAGGGTGTAGCAGTTCTGGGGCATGGAACCAGCTGCAGTGGAGGTGTAGCAGTATTGTTCCTCTCAGGGCTTCCTGTGAGAGTGCTATCTCAGAAGGAGGTGTGTAAAGGACGGCTGTTGAGGGCTGATGTGGATATTAATGGGCGGGAGTTTGTGTTTATGAATATTTACGCACCTACTATGGGGGGGAGAGAGGCCGTTTTCGCGTCCCTGCGGAAAGAACTGTCTCAAGTTTCCCAAGATGCCTTTGTTGTTTTAGGGGGTGACTGGAACTGCACGACCAATAGTGGAGTGGACAGAACAGGGTGGGAGCCTCATGTTTTATCCGCTGGAATATTACGTGATATAGAGCGCCACTTTAATTTGGTTGATTCTTGGAGGTTGAAAAACCCCTCTGAGAAACAATTCACTTGGGTTAAAGTGGTGGATGGGCGGGTCAGCGCTGCCCGTTTGGACCGTCTTTATCTACTGAATGACCACACTAATAGTTTGCTTACAGCCTCAATACTTCCTGTAGGATTTTCTGACCATCATTTGGTGTTGATCCAGTTGTCTACTGTGTACAGGCAGCACAAAGCGGCCTACTGGAAGTTTAATGTGCAGCTCTTGCAGGATGCTGCTTTTTGCTCTGCTTTTCAGCAGTTTTGGGAAATGTGGAGGTTCAGGAAAGGGGACTATGATTCCCTCAGACAGTGGTGGGATGTGGGGAAAGCTCACATTAGACTGTACTACCAACAGTATACAGCTCTAGCCACTGTGGAAAGGAGGAGGGTTCTTTCTGACCTTGAAGCCAACATTAAGCGTGTTGAAGAACAGTTAGTGGGTCAGAACCCTGATGCTGGATTGCAGGCTGACCTGGCGGCGTTGCGCAGGGACCTGGGAACCTTTCTGCAAGAGAAAGCGAAGGGTGCACTTGTGAGAGCTCGTTTTAAACTGCTGAATGAAATGGATGCCCCTACGTCCTTCTTTTTTGGGTTAGAGAAACACTGTAACCAACCCAAACAGATGCATGGATTATATCTGTCTGATGGGAGACTAACTTCCCATGTGGGGGAAATGCGGGAGAGGGCGGTGGAGTTTTATTCTGCATTATTTACAGCTGATCCGTGTGACGCTGCATGCATGGACTCCATGCTGTTAGATCTGCCCAAGTTGTCTTTGGATCAGAAGTGTAGTCTGGATCAACCGATCTCACTACATGAACTTCACACCGCAGCGCTCCAGATGGTGGATGGCCGATCCCCAGGGGTGGATGGACTGCCTGTTGAGTTTTATAAAGCATTCTGGGATTTGGTTGGTTCTGACTTATATGAAATGTTGTGTGAATGCATTGTGCAGGGGGAACTGCCTCTGAGCTGCCGTGGGGCGGTTCTTTCCCTTCTCCCAAAAAAGGGAGATTTGTGTGACATTAAAAACTGGCGTCCAGTAGCCCTTCTATGCTGTGATTACAAAATCTTCTCCAAAGTTCTGGCCAACCGCCTTAAAGGCATTTTGTCGTCCATTGTGCACACGGGCCAGTCGTACTGTGTACCAGGGCGCTCCATTCTGGAAAACTTGTTTTTAATACGGGATTTGATCGAACTCTCTAACCTCACTGATGTGAACTTCGGCCTGATTTCCCTGGATCAGGAGAAGGCGTTTGAGTGGACCACTACTACCTTTTTGAGACTTTGACCAATTTTGGATTTGGAGAGCAGTTCGTCAGCTACGTTGAGCTGCTGTATTCCAATGTTTATTGTCTGGTTAAGGTAGGAGGGGGATTGAGCCGGCCTGTCTCAGTTGGGCGAGGGATTAGACAGGGGTGCCCCTTGTCGGGTCAGCTCTATTCCTTAGCCATCGAACCTTTACTGCTACGATTGAGGAAGACAGTGCAAGGGGTCGCAGTCTCAGGATGGGGTGGCCTTTCAGCCTTTTCTGTATCAGCTTATGCTGATGATGTCACTGTGATCGTAAAGGATGAAAGGGATATCCAACAACTGCAGGAAGGTCTTAGTTGTTACGAGAAGGCATCATCTGGTAAAGTGAACTGGAAAAAGTGTGAAGCCTTGTGGTGTGGACGGGGCAGTACTCCCCCAAACCTACCTGGGGGCCTAGTGTGGGGTACACGTAGGTTGAAGGTCCTGGGAGTCTACCTGGGTGTGGGAGAGGCAGTCATGCTAAATTGGGAGGGTGTTTTACAGCAGACTGTTCAAAAGCTGGACAAGTGGAAGTGGCTGCTCCATCAAATGTCATACCGAGGTAGGGTGTTGATCATCAATAACCTCGTGGCATCCACGCTGTGGCACAGACTGATGGTTTTAAATGCTCCACCTGGTCTGCTGCCTGAGGTCCAGAGAAAGATGGTAGACTTTTTTTGGACTGGATATCACTGGACGAAGGCTGCAGTGCTCTACTTACCCACTCATGAGGGCGGGCACGGTCTGGCAGACCTTGAAAGTAGAGCTGTGGCTTTCAGGCTGAAGGCTGCACAGAGGCTGCTTTACCATGATGATGTGGAATGGAGGGAGCCTGCGTGTGCTCTGCTGAGGAGAACTGGGGGTAGGGGGCTGGACCTCCAGTTGTTCCTCATGAACTTGGAAGGATTGCACCTTGCTGGACTTTCAAACTTTTATGCTGCAGTTTTAAAGGCCTGGACACTGTTCAGATTTTCTCGGGATGGAGGACTGGGAGTAGGCCCCTGGATGCGGGAGGAACCCATCTTTCATAACCCTGGGATAAGGCTGGGCATAGATTCATCGCAGAGTCTCAGGAACTGCTTCATGTCAGCGGGGGTCAGTAAGTTGGGCCACATGCTGATTCCAGGTAACGGCGGATGGAAGACACCACAGCTCTTGTCTCAGCAGACTGGTGTAAAGTCATTGCGGCTGCTGGAAAAGTTTGTGACCCAGTTACAGCAGGCACTTCCACCAGCGGCCAGAGGAATATTGGACCAACTGCCGAGCGAGGAGCGTCCTCCCTTTCCACGGTTACAAGTGTCTGCGGCTGTTGGTGACTGGCAGGAGGGAAGGGGTAACCTCCTGACCTTTTCCTCTCCAGGCCTGGGTGAGTTCTCAACTATCAGTAGCAAGGCACTGTATGGAATGGCCGTGAAGATGCGGAATTTTCGTGCCTTGAGGGAGGTAAGAGAGCACCGGTGGCAGGGTCTGTTGGGTGAGCACAGCATGGCACATTTCAGGTGGTGAATCTTGTATAAACTGCAGTATATGAACTGGGGACCTGCAGTGGAGGATAATCCACGGGGCTCTGGCCACAAACAAGCATGTTGCTCACTTGAACCCCCTTGTAGACGAGGGTTGTCCGTTTTGCAGGAGGCCTGAGACGGTAGAGCATGTGTTTGCAGAGTGCGTGCGCCTGGAACCCCTGCTGGACTTGCTGAGGGGTGTGTGTGTGAAGGTTGGGGTCCCTTTCACATTGGACATATTTATACTGGGTCCACGCTACTCTGTCCCTCAGCGTCAGAGGTCTTGTCTCCTGAACTTTCTGTTTGGACAGGCTAAACTGTCCGTCTGGCTCACAAGGCGGAATAGCCTTCGAGGTGAAGGTGTGACTGACCCAGTGCTGCTGTTTAAGGCACTGGTCAGATCTCGCGTCAGTGCAGAATTTGCATATTATAAACTGCTGAACGATGTGCTGAAGTTCCAGACTGTGTGGTGTGTTGGTGATGCTGTGTGTGCTGTGGTCAGTGATCAGTTAGCTGTTTATGTGTGAAGGTTGGAGGGGTGTGTGTGTGTGTGTGTGTGTGTGTGTGAAGGTTGGAGGGGTGTGTGTGTGCGTGTGTGTGTGTGTGTGTGTGAAGGTTGGAGGGCTGTGTGTGTGTGAAGGTTGGAGGGCTGTGTGTGTGTGAAGGTTGGAGGGGTGTGTGTGTGTGTGTGAAGGTTGGAGGGCTGTGTGTGTGTGAAGGTTGGAGGGCTGTGTGTGTGTGAAGGTTGGAGGGGTGTGTGTGTGTGTGTGAAGGTTGGAGGGGTGTGTGTGTGTGAAGGTTGGAGGGGTGTGCAGTTGTTTTTGTTTTGGTCTTTTTGTTTGTTTTTTCTTTTTCTTTTTCTTAAGGGGGGGGGTTGTTTGGGGGGTTTTAATGGGGATAATTTATTTTTTTGCTTGATGTAATAAAGATTGTGTAAAAGTCAAAGTCTCTCTCTCTCTCTCTCTCTCTCTCTCCTTTTCTCTCTTTCTCTCTCTCTTTTTCTCTCTCTCTTTCTCTCTCTCTCTCTCTGTCTCTCTGTCTCTCTCTCTCTCTGTCTCTCTCTCTCTCTCTCTTTCTCTCTCTCTCTCTCTCTCTCTTTGTCTCTCTCTCTTTCTCTCTCTCTCTCTCTCTCTCTTTCTCTCTCTCTCTTTCTCTCTCTCTCTCTCTCTCTCTCTCATTGTATTAGCCTTTTATTGCACTCATCTAATACAACCTACCTCATATGTACATAGTATGTTTCATATATATTTTGTCGTTATTCTCATTCTTTGTTATTCGGCTACTCCAATTTCTTCAACATAGGTAGAATGTACTGAACTGTTTCTAATCTGTGTTTCTGTGTGCAGATTTCTGTCAACTGACACTGGACCCGAACACAGCACACACACATCTCTCTCTGTCTGAAGGGAACAGGAGGGCGAAGTGTATGAAGGAAGATCAGATGTATCCAGATCACCCGGAGAGATTTGATTACCATACACAGGTCCTGAGTGTGGAGAGTCTGACTGGACGCTGTTACTGGGAGGCTGAGTGGAGTGTAGCGGCTGATATATCGGTGTCCTACAGGGGAATAGGGAGGAAAGGAAACGGCCAGGACTGTCTGTTTGGATTCAATAAACAGTCCTGGAGCCTGAATTGCTCTGATTACAGTTACACTGACTTTGATATGTTCTACAGTCACTCTTTTCGACATAATAAGAAGAAAGCAGCTGTACGTTCCCCCCTTTCTGTCTCCTGCCGAGTGGGGGTGTATCTGGACTCGCTGGCAGGAACTCTGTCTTTCTACAGCGTTTCAACTGACACTCGCTCTCCGACCCATTTATACACCCTCCGCTCCACGTTCACTGAGCCACTTTACGCAGGGTTTGGGGTTGGTAATGGCTCCTCGGTGCGAGTGCATGTGTGAAATAGAACAGGGCTTCTACATTTATCTGTCCACACTACTGTGTTTTCTCACAAGGGAGAATAAATGTCTTGATTGACTGTGAGATCTTATAAAACATGCACTACTACATGGAAATGATCAAACTGAGATTACGCACATGTAATTAAGCTATCAACCTTTGGAATGAAGGATCACAAAGTATTTATTTACACCTTAAAACACATTTAATTAGTTACATTTTAATCTCTATGACTGGCACTCGTAAGTCCTGTCACTCTGTAAATCATTATGATGTGTATATGGTGAATGGTGTGTGTGTGTATCTGTAGAGTGTAGTAGAGTGGTCACCTTATTGACTTGTGTTTAGTAGAGTCTAAGATTAGAGGATCTTTGAATTATTAGTCTATTAAAACTAGCTGAGGTTTTTCTTGGGTAAATAGCAAAGCACTTTTGTAAGTCGCTCTGGATAAGAGCGTCTGCTAAATGCCTTAAATGTAAATGTATCTGATGGAAACTGTTTCTTTGTAAATCCCAGATATGAAGCTCTAATTAAAGGCTGGTAAACTGGACTGGATTTATGTGTACATTCATACTGTGCAAGTCAAACTAGTGCTGCAATCTAAAACAAAAAATAATCATCACACTAACATCTCTGCAAACCTTCTCTACAAAACCTGCAAATCTCATTTAACTTTAATCAGGATCTCGACCTTGTTGTTTCTAATGACTACCTCTTCTCTTCAAGCCTGAGCCATTCCTTTTCTGATCTTGCACTTCACTGGTAACAGAAGCAGTTCTGCCATTAGTTGCACTGAACTGATAACAAGAATGAACTGAATTCAGTTTAAACTAAAATGTTAATTATAAATATTTGCTTCCTTAAATGTTCTATCAGGAAGTATGGAAAGCTGTGACGTTGATTAACAAAATCACAATTGTTTCATTACTGTATGAGTGTGTTGGCCCCATAAGAAACTAATGCTCTAGATGACATGAAGGAGATGACATGAGGAGACATGCTAGTCTTCACCCTTGTAGTGTTGGGGGGGGGTTGACAATTGACAACACATTGACAACACAATTGACATCACATTGACAAGGGATTTGGTAATTGACCTTCAATTTGTGTAGAAAAAATAAAATTAGAAATAAATACTAAAAATACTCCTAACATCAAAATCAAACCTATGCCCTTAGAGTCTACTCTACACTACTAAGATTTTCCAACAAGCTTTAGGTATGCTTTTGTTTGTTTGTGTGTGTTCAGTGTATTACATTTCAATAACAAAATGATCATTTTTAATTGGTGGATGAGCCTGTGCAGGTTCTCTGTAGTGCAGGCAGAGCAGGGGTGTATATGGGCCTCGATGCTCTGTGTGCTTTCATTCTCAGATGAACATTTATATAGTGAGTATATTTAAACAATTATGGGTCATTAAATAATCTAAATGGGATAAACACTTCATTTTCTAGTTTAGTCTTGATTCATTTAAATATTTAACCATGTGATTGTGAGGTCAGTGAATTACACTCCTATCAGCTGATGGGAGATTTTTAATCATAATTATTTTTGTGATAAAATAAGCACATGTTAAGCTTTGTACTGAAAACCAGTGGAATATTAGATAAAAAACCCTTTACTTGAACTAAGATGTGTACATATTATTGTGTGTTACATACGCACATGCACACCTTTGGTACCTGATTTTTAAAATTATTTTTAAAATATTTAATTAAATGGAATATATTTACTTGTGTAAAAGAATACATTTGATAAAAGTGGTTTTGGAATCAGTTGTACAAAAGTATCTGGTCGATCATGATGACGTTATTCTCCTGCAGTGCATTCCACCAGTGTATCTGTGTACTTTAATAGAATATGGGCGTATTGAAGCCAACTTGAAGAACTTGATTCAATAAAATAAATTAAATATTTAATACAGTTTAAACATAAAAAATCTAAGAAACACTGTGTATATATTTATGTATTTAGACGGAAATGGTCCAAGTACAGAAGTATATAATAAATACAATAAATAAGCAGCTAAATAAATAAATACAAATTGTCATGACGTATACGGCCAGACAAGACAGGATGAACACAGATGGAACTAAGCAAGGTGTTTATTTGAACACAAAAAGGTGTACAAAACAAGGTTAAGAAAAAACAGGGTGCAGCAATCTATGGGTCAAAACTGACGGTGACATGGTGGCGAACACAACAAACCCGGGACTGGGAGGAGCTGGGAGTGACAGGGGATGAGCAGGATACATTAAAGAGGTAAACTAAGGAGGGGGGGGAATTAACACTACAGGCCTAGCTTGGGATACAGGGGTATCTAGAACAGAGAGCCAGAGCAGCGCTCTGTGAAAACAAACGGGGTAGCTGGAGAGCCAGCTGCCTGACTAGATAACGAGGTCAGCCCAACCTGAGTACGCTGTGACTGCCTCGTGAGCTGGGCCAAGGAGCATGAGCAGGAAGCGGCGCAAATACATTTTCACCAAGAAAAACGAGAACCTCTCGACTGTCTGGATAGAACAGTCGATGGAGTAATATATCATGGAGGCCTTGGCTCAAAGTTATATTATGCCCTGTAAGTCCCCTGCGCCCATACATAGACTACAGGGCACTCAATGCTATCACAAAGAAGTACCCATATTCTCTTGCTCTGGTCCCGTCGGCCTTAGAACAGCCTTGGGGGGCAAGGCTGTTCACAAAACTTGACCTGCGTAGCGATAACAACTTGGTGCGGAAGACGGCTTTTCTCACCATTAGGGGGCACTACAAGTACCAGGTCATGCCATATGGCCTGGCCAATGCCCCCTCCGTCTTCCAATCACTCATAAATGATGTCCAGATTTCCTCTGGTGCTTCGTGGTTGTGACCACCCTCAGGGCTGTATGCCAAGTTGGAGAAGTGTGCTTTCCATCTGTCGCAGGTCAACTTCTTGGGGTGCGTTATCAGTGAGCATGGCGTACAAAAGGATAAGGAGGGCTGTCCTCTCCAACCACACGGAAACGCAGATAGAAGAGGGAAGAGAACAGAGGGAGGAAGGAATGGGGGAGAAGAAAAGAGAGCAGAGGGGAGGGGAAAGACGACACGCCTGGGTCGGAGAAGTGACCAGTCTGCATTCAAGAAGACAAAGGCACTCTGGCTAGGCACCTGCGAACCTTCAACCACAGTCCCGTCTCTGCGAGTGAGAGACAGGTCCGATAGATGGGAATAGTGACCCTCAGACAGACGAAGCCCCGGGATTGACCCGGGGCCGCAATGTGCGTTCGAAGTGTCAATGATCAATGTGTCCTGCAATTCACATTAGTTCTCGCAGCTGGCTGCGTTCTTCATCGACGCACGAGCCGAGTGATCCACCGCTAAGAGTAGTACTCTTTGGTTTTGTTTTTCGAGGCCCTTCGACCGACAGACCACAACAAAGTGGTTTTGTATGGGTACGGGTGCCCCAGAATGCCTAGGTGAACTCAGGCAAGCTTTGTGTAATTTTAAGTGATATCCCAAATATTTAACAATATTCCTATATGGATGGGTAGGTAGAGGTAGAAGTATGAGAGGTTTTGTGAACTGGGTTTACTGTATTACTGCCAATATATGATATGTTTTTTTTTCAGCATGGCTGGCTGCATCACATCTGGCTGTGAATGAATTGTCTAATTGAATTAGATTATTTTATTATTTGAGTGACTATTTGATCTTTTTAACCTTCCTGATTTGAATGTTGGTTAACTGCACACCATGTATATGTGTTCTTTTCCTTTCTTTTCTGCAGATTCTTTGGTTGTATGATTGCTCAGGCTTCAGCTCTGAAATCAAGCCCTCAAACCTGAGAGAGCTGGATCTCCTCTATAATATAGTCTGGAATGAAGCTCTCTGATCTACTAGACAATCCACACTGTGAACTGGACACATACAGAACAGATGACTGGAAGTGGCTAACCAGCAAAGAGACCAGTAATTTATGATGATCATGTATTCATGTGTAAATATAGTCATTGGGGGATGGGGGGGTGGGGGGTTAAAGACAGCACCAAAGAACAGAAAATCGCACAAAGAATTACACTATACTGTATTTCTACTCTTTTGACCTGACCAGCAGAATCAAAAATAGCTATTTGCTACAAAAATACATGGAGATTTTCCTATAACTAAACTAGTGTGCCTACTGGGACATCTACTACCTACTTCATCAGTACCTTTGTGTGTTTAGTGCTGAAAGACAGCTGGAGCATCCATCAATCCAAAGAGCATCACTAAATATTCATAGTGGACCAATGGAGTGATAAAAGCTATTAGTCATTCATCTCCCTCCTTAACCATGATAAGGTGAAAATGGATGCTTGCTGCAGTGCCTAAAAGTCAGAGGACAGGAAGGGCAGAGGATGAAAGTCCTTGATTGTTAGGCAATTGAAATAGATCAGAAAGGGATGGACCAGTTCTATTAGTCCAGACAGGAACATGTATGCTGAAGCCAGGGAAAGCCCTGCACTAGCTGGACATCAGACAGGGGCAATGCTCAGGTATAAAGAAACTGGCTCAATCCAATACACAGTGTAAGCTTTATATCTGGTAAGCAACTGCTGTGGAGTGTAAAATCTCAGCCCTCTTACAGATAGTACTGAACCAATTGAATCATTGAACCAAACTAATACAGACACTGCAATCTGTGTCCTTGTCTCAGCCCCTATAAAGCCCTCTGCCCAAGTGCTAGGCATTGGGTTTGGTTAGTCCTGGGAAGTATGCACCATCTCCCTCTGGTGGCCAGAGGCCACTAGGCCCTGGGCCTAGTCATTAAACAGTCAGTTGTCAGTGAGAGTGTGTACCTGTAATTAACTCTATATAACATTAGAATAAACCCTAATAAACATAAAGTCAGTGGTCAGTGAGAGTGTCTACCTGTAATTAACTCTATATAACATTAGAATAAACCCAAATAAACATAAAGTCAGTGCTCAGTGAGAGTCTACCTGTAATTAACTCTATATAACATTAGAATAAACCCAAATAAACATAAAGTCAGTGGTCAGTGAGTGTCTACCTGTAATTAACTCTATATAACATTAGAATAAACCCTAATAAACATAAAGTCAGTGCTCAGTGAGAGTCTACCTGTAATTAACTCTATATAACATTAGAATAAACCTAAATAAACATAAAGTCAGTGCTCAGTGAGAGTGTCTACCTGTAATTAACTCTATATAACATTAGAATAAACCCAAATAAACATAAAGTCAGCAGTCAGTGAGAGTGTCTACCTGTAATTAACTCTATATAACATTAGAATAAACCCAAATAAACATAAGGTCAGTGATCAGTGAGAGTGTCTACCTGTAATTAACTCTATATAACATTAGAATAAACCCAAATAAACATAAAGTCAGTGCTCAGTGAGAGTCTACCTGTAATTAACTCTATATAACATTAGAATAAACCTAAATAAACATAAAGTCAGTGGTCAGTGAGAGTGTCTACCTGTAACTAACTCTATATAACATTAGAATAAACCCAAATAAACATAAAGTGAGTGGTCAGTGAGAGTGTCTACCTGTAATTAACTCTATATAACATTAGAATAAACCTAAATAAACATAAAGTCAGTGGTCAGTGAGAGTGTCTACCTGTAATTAACTCTATGTAACATTAGAATAAACCCTAATAATCAAAGTCAGTGGTCAGTGAGAGTGTCTACCTGTAAAACTCTAACATAATGTATATGTCACACATGTATAACATTAATATATTAACAACTATTAAAAACACAACAAAGCAATTGTCCATAGTAATACTGTGTGTGTATGTTTAGGATGGATCATGGAGAAAAGATTCAAATTAAACCAGGACCAAAGAAATGGAAGTTCTCTGTGTCAGTGTAACACAAACACAATAACAATAGTTATGTTTTATAATAGTTATAATAGTAATAATAGTGTTAAATATTTAGATATTTACTGGACTCAAACACAGCACACACTTCTCTGTATCTGCCGGAGGGGAACAGAAAGGTGGAGCATGTGGGAGAAGATCAGCCGTATCCGGATCATCCAGACAGGTTTGAGCTCTGTGAGCAGGTCCCGAGTGTCTGACTGGACGCTGTTACTGGGAGGCTGAGTGGAGTGGGAAGGCAGCTGAGTGGAATATGAGCGTGTTGCTATTGCAGTGTCCTACAGAGGAATCAGCAGGAAAGACTGAGGATAAACTGAGACAATAAACTGTCCTGGATTCTGTTCTGCTCTGATTTGTCAGTCATGATTTTAGACATGATCATTTAGAACAAGTACACACACACACACACACACACACTGACCCACTTACACACATACTACACCAAGTTCACTGAGCTGCTGTATGCAGGGTTCTGGGTTGCTGATGACTCCTCAGTGTGTGTGTGTGTGTGTGTGTGTGAGGTAGAATAGTGTGAACAAAGATTATTATGACTGTGTGTTTGTCTTGAATTCACTTGATTCTGTTGTTTAAACAAGTAAATTAAGAATCTACACAGTAATTTTGTTGATGTAATATATTTTATCAATTCATTCTTTATTTTTTGTGTTGAGGCTCCAGAAGGCACACAAACACACACACCTCTATACACAACTTGTGAGTGTCTGTACTTTACAGTAAACCTCATTTCTGATGTTCAGCGTGTCTCTGTAGTCTCACTATTGCTGCTCTCTCTTATTCTCTTTAAATACAGCTTCTTGTTTTAGGAACAATAAACTACATCCTTTCGTTTCCATCTTTATTTCACACTAAAATTGACCACTAATGATCAGATACAGTGTCTCTCACTATATCTTATTATCTTCTGCTTTGAAGAGTGGAGGCTGTTAGTTTTCTTTCTGTCCAGTTAAAAGGATGTCTGAAATTCTTTGATCTGTCTTCTTTTTCAGTGATTAATTTGATTTGATTGATTTACAGATATCTGCATTTATGAGTTGTGTATTCAAGCTAGAGAGAGGATAGGCAGATGGAAAGTAAAGAGATTAGTTTCATTTATCTTTTTGTTTTCAGTTAGTCAAGTGTCAAGCCAAGTGGGTTTTATTGACAGTGAAACGAAACAACGTTCCTCCAGGACCATGGTGCAACATAGACAGTGCATACAAAACACAAGTGCAACACAATACAAGTGCGGACAGACAACACAACACAGTACAGACAGAGAATAAAAAATAATTGCCGGTAGTGTGCAAATTCTGCAGTGTGTAATAAATATTGAGTCCAGTGAGGTAGTAAAGTTATTAGTGCCTTTCTCAGCTTCCGGAGGAAGTAAAGATGCTGCTGGGCTTTCTTGGCTGTAGAGCTGGTGTTCAGGGACCAGGTGAGGTTCTCCGCTAAGTGGACACCAAGGAACTTGGTGCTCTTAACGATCTCCACAGAGGAGCCGTTGATGTTAAGCGGAGAGTGGTCCGGTCTTGATTTCCTGAAGTCAACAACCATTTCCTTGGTCTTCTCTACATTCCAGTGAAGGTTGTTGACTGTACCCCAGTCTGTCAGCTGCTGCACCTCCTCTCTGTATGCTGACTCGTCGCCTTTGCTGATGAGACCCAGCACAGTTGTATCATCGGAGGACTTTATGATGCTGTTAGAAATGTGTTTCGCAACACAGTCATGAGTCAGCAGGGTGAACAGCAGAGGACTCAGTACACTGCCCTGGGGTGCCCCAGTGTTCATTGTGATGGGGCCTCCCTGTCAGGAAGTCCAGGATCCAGTTGCAGAGGGGGGTGTTGAGGCCCAGCAGGCTTAACTTCCTGGTGAGATTCTGTGGGATGATGGTGTTAAATGCAGAAGTGAAGTCTATGAAGAGCATTCTGACGTAGGTGTCCTTCTTCTCCAGGTGGGTAAAGGAGAGATGAAGGGTGGTGGTGATGGCATCGTCCGTGGAGTGGTTGGGACGATATGCAAATTGCAGGGGGTCCAATGAAGAGGGCAGTTGGGTCTTGATGTTCCTCATGACTAGCCTTTTGAAGCACTTCATGATGATGGGCGTGAGAGCTACGGGACGGTAGTCATTGAGGCAGGACACCGTGGACTTCTTCGGCACTGGGACGATGGTGGTGGTCTTGAGGCACGTTGGGTCAGAAGTTGAAGATGTCCGTGAGAACATCTGTCAACTGGTCTGCACACTCTCTGAGCACTCTGCCGGGGATGTTGTCTGGTCCTGCAGCTTTCCGTGGGTTGACTCTGCGCAGAGTTTTCCTCATGTCCACTGCAGTCAGGCACAACACCTGCTCGTCTGGCTTGGGTGTGATCTTACTCACCAACGTGTTGTTCTGTGCCCCAAACCGTGCATAAAAGTCGTTCAGGGCATCGGGGAGGAAGGCATCACTGTCACAGGACGGTGGCATTGTCCTGTAGTTTGTGATTTCCTGGATGCCCTGCCACATGCACCGCGTGTCACCAGTGTCTTTGAAGTGGTTGTGGATTCTCTGGGCGTGTGTGGGCTTTGCCTATCTGATGGCTCGTTACAATTTAGCTCTTGCTTTCCTCAGGGCCGCCTTGTCACCCACTCTGAAGGCCGAGTCGCGGGTCCTCAGTAGCGCACGCACCTCAGGAGTCATATCAGGAGTTATATCAGTTATTGATTTTTGAGTGTTCTCTAAAGTTAAAAAAGAATAAAAAAAAGAAGCTGTCCAAAAGGAAGTATTTTAGACACAGCAGAGTCAAACCCAGGATGATAAATACACAGTGCTTAGGCAAATGCAAAAAGGAAAAGATCAAAAGGATCAAAACAAGATAAAAAAAGTAAAAAAAAAAATCATCAGGCAAACAGAAATAAAGGGGAAAAAGACAAAACACAGTGGTGCAAAATTATTTAACATTTTAAACATTAATATATAAAATAAGTCCAAATGTTCATAGAGACACTAATAAATGCATTCAACTACTATAAGTTGCACATTGCTGACACAAATGTGGTTGGTGTGGCGCAACAGATAACACCACCACCTACCATTGCGTTACAACAACACCATGTGGGAGACCAGGGTTTGATTCCTGGTCTGGGTGACTATGCTGCGCTACACCAATAAGAGTCCTTGGGCAAGATTCCTAACACTACACTGACCCTCCTCTGTAATACGAGTAACCCTGTAAGTCGCTCTGGATAAGAGCATCTGCTAAATGCCATAAATGTAAATGTAGATGTGTGTAGCAGGTTTAATTTTAGCTTTATTTTATTTTTTTTAATCTAAAATCCTGTGTTTTCCTTCTGGTTCTTTTCATATGTAATAAACAATTTTATATGTAAATATTCTTTTATGCAGTTTATTTTACTTTATTAAACCAGACTGAACCAGCAGACGATGTCCAGCAAGTTTCTCTGAGCAACTGTACACAACGCACGTCATAGTCTGCAGAGCCACTCTGAGCCCTTGGTCACATTTTCATAAAAAACAGTACCCCAAACAGTACATGGCATAGTTGTGAAAGTGAAAGTAGTGTGTGGTGGGAACAGATTATATAAACACAGTCAAAACAGTGTAGACACACAGCAGCAGAGAGAGACACACTGAGCTCAGCTACACTCCAGGTCTAAGAAAGGTAAGTCCAGCTGCTGTTTCTAAACTGGTGTAAACTTGCTAGCTTTTTTGAAGTCTGATACGCATCTAAACCTCTCAGTCTAGATTTGCATTATTTTACACTGGTCATAATGAAAAATGTAAAATGTAATAATGTATCATTTGAATTAATTTAACTTCTGCACTGAATGAAAAAAGGAAAAATCTAATATGATCAACCTAACTTCACGGGCAAACGTGTGTGATGGTGTGTAGAGACTGTGATTATAGAGTTTGTAGAGTTGTCTTTTACAACTGAGATTGGCTAAGCCATGTTTGACACCATTGTTCTCTGTATAGACTATGTCAAAGCTTTAATTTACACAGATTCATAAAATACTAATGTTCTAAATTATAATAATACTATTAACAATATTATTATGACTGATTTGAATTCACTTGATCGAAACACATTTCAATACACACATCTGACCACACACACACACACACATCATCTGAGTTCTGTATTAATGCACCCTTTTATAATGCAGTCAAAAGTGCTGCCATAGTTATTATGCAACTCTTTTATTTTAAAGAACACTGGAGGAACATGACAGGTGAAATCCTTCACGTGAAGGACTTTTAATAAAAATATAACAAATAAATCAAACAGATGTTCAGAAAGGGTTAAAGTTATTGAACTCCAACTGTTGAAACTGGAACTATCAGCCAACAACCAGAAAAACACAGAAAACCTCTTGACTGTTGTATGAATGTTGTGGAAGGTTGGGTTCTGGGAAGATGGGCTGATTGTACAAAAAAAGTATGACTTATAATCTTTCCTCCTTCTAAACTATGTTGCTCGGCTGAAGCTTTTACTATAACAATTATTAATTGTGTATTACATTATTTATTGACAAACCATAAAAGTATTGTGTTTACTTCCATTTTATCACTATTCTCAGAATTAGAAATAATGAGAAAATGAAAACAAGTGATAATCTATCAAATAATTAATCAATCAATGAAATCATATTTAAGCTCAGAATAGATTGAGGGTAACCTTCAATTCCACAATTACTAAAATAATAAAATACATAAAGATAACAAAAGAAAAAAATCAGGTGAGCTGCTGCTGCTGCTGCTGCTGATGATGATGGAGGTGAACACATCCTCCACGCTGTGCTGGCTGGACTGGGGGGCCTTGAGAACCCTGGAGGAACCGAGCTCTGTTCTTCAGACTAGCTCACCGACAAGATCTCACTACTTTCTTTCTTCAGAATGAGAAGCTCTTGTTTCTCCTTTTTACTGGATTCATGTTCAGCTGCTTTACCTGATCTGATGAGATCTGGAGCTTCTACAGTGGAACCCTCTCACTGCTGAGACACAGAATTCACAATAATGTAATTAGGGGACTAAAATGTCTGCACAGTACTGTACATTAGGGAACTAATCTATGGATAGATAAAGGCATTTGAGGCAATCTGAGCTGAAGGGGAAGTGAAGGGATTTTAAGATAGGAGTAAACGGGTTCTCTTTTAGGTTCTGGTGAGAAGACACACAGCAGTGTTTTTCCAGGTGTACCTCAGGCATGCCTCTTCTTGCCCATCTAGAACATGTTTCAACTCACCTAAAGTCATAAGCAAAAAAGTACCTTCTTTGAATTCTGCAGTTTTACATACCAGAGCACCACATGCCTACATGACTACAAAGGATGTTTTGTGGTTGTTCAGGCTGAGATACAGGCCACATGGTACTGCAGGGGACCCAGGAATGTGTACATTTATTTCTGTGCACAGATCCTGATGGGTTTACGGTTTAAAGAAAAGAATTTATTCAGCTTTTGAATTATAGCACCAGACTCCTTCACTTGTAATCCAGAGCACCCTAGAAAAGCATCTGTTCTGATTATTACACTGACTTATCCATCTCACCTATTGGTGATACATTAAAGAAGGCAAAGATTCATACAAATATTCTGAACACAAGCAAAAAGCTTGTGCTGCTTCCTGTTAGCTGAATTGTTGTTTAGAATCTTGTCATATAGAATGCTGCCAGACGAGGGTTAGCTTAGGTCACATGTTTTCTGATATCTATGGTGGTGATTAACCACTTGTCAGTGTTACTTAAGCACATCCTGCAAAAGAATGTTCTTAGAAAATTAAACATATTCTCATAGTCTGAGTGTTACAGCACCACCATCTTCAACTATGCTAAAGCTAACTTCTGGAACACTACAGGGAAACTCATTCTCCATATCTGCACAGTACTGTACATCCTTATAGATAGAAAGTTGAGAGGGCATGTCATCACATATTCATTTGGTCTGGTGTACACTTATCACAGGAAATATGTAAATGAGTTTATTCTTATGACATTGAGAAACATAATAAAGCAGAGGTTCTTTAAAGTTAATAACCAAATCTATGCAGCCAAGTGACCTCACCAAATTGTTGAATTATTTTGGTTGTTGTTTGAGGGGGTTCAGTCTTCTCTTTAGGTAGCAACGATGCTCTGTTGGGTTCATGTCTGGTGATTTACTTTTCTAGTCTAAATCTTTCCACTTTTCCCCCTGACGTAGTCTTTGTTGTGTTGTCAGCGTGGTTGAGGAACTGTCTTGCTGCAGGATGAAGGTCCTCCATAGTGGACTGAATACATTTCTCCGTAATTTGGCTTCTGTGGGCTTCTGAATGCTGCTGCCATCATGAGTTACATTTACATTTACATTTACGGCATTTAGCAGACGCTCTTCTCCAGAGTGACTTACAAAAGTGCTTTGCTATTTACCCAAGAAAAACCTCAGCTAGTTTTAATGGACTAATAATTGAAGTGATTCTTCCTTCTTCCTGCCCTGTAGGTGTTGGTGAGGTCACTAACTGTTTTGAGGTATTTCTTCAGCTCTCACAATGTTTGGGTCATTAACTTCTTTTTTCTTGGCTGACAGGATGTTTGGTTTTTATCACACCAGCGGTTTCCTTCTTTTTCAGAAAGTTCCAAACTGTCTACTAAATTATCATTCTTTTCAGTTTCAAAATGTCTTTTTCTCCCTCAGACCATGTTCTGGTCTTCATGTTGGTTCATCCTTTTGTAACAACAAATGCAGTCTTCAAATATGAAACCCAGGACTCAAAACATTCAGATCTATTTACTGTTTAAATAATCATTGATTTTAGTTATTTTTGGGTGTCATATTCTAACTTGTGCAAGAAAGGTTTATGATGGAGGAAGAAATTATACCTTCTGTTCTAGAGAAATCAGTTTAGGTAGGTGGTATAGTGGAGCACTGAGGGATAAAGACCAGGCTGTAGGGTTGAGGAAGGAAATTTCAATTACTGAGATGCAGAGGTTGAAAAGGATTTTGATTATGAATAAGGTTAAAAGGAAGTGGCTGGGGGTGCCACATTGCCTTAGTAGTATGACATGGTTAGAGAGAGGGACACAAACACCAAGAGTATGAAAAACATGAGCAGCAATGAGAGGGCAAAAGCATGAACAAAACTGAAACATGGCGACACAAAGGACGAACATAACAAACCTAAAGCAGAACAAAAACTAAAGCAGCACTCAATACATAGACAAGAAGAGCTGGGGAACCAGTAGCTAGGCAAAATGGCAAGGCTGACCAAACTTGAAATGGCAGCATGCTGCTGTGAGTGTGGGCCGCCTTGCTGGGATGTGGGTAGCCAATGAATCCTGACAGTGAGCGAGCGAGCCTCACTGATACCGTGGTTAGCAGGGTGACCTGCTCCTGAACGTGGATACTGAGCCGAAGCTGATCATAACACACCTCCAGTCGTACGGGGAACCTCTTGAGCGACCTCAAGGCTCCAAACGATACAGTTCTCGGCGTTAAACCATGGAGTTGAGGCTTCTTAAGTACCACCAGTCCCAGATAAAACACAAGAACCAACCGAACATGAATTGATACACGAGGGGGAAGTCAAGTCAAGTCAGATTTATTTGTAGAGCTTTTTACAACTGTTGTCATCACAAAGCAGCTTTACATAATTAGTAATTAATACAGAGACAGTGACAAAGAAGAAAGAAGAAATAACGTAAGACATGAAGGATCAAAGACCCCCAGTGAGCAGCCAACGGCGACAGTGGCAAGGAAAAACTCCCTCAGAGCTGGAGAAAGAAACCTTGGGAGGAAACAAGAGTCATAAGGGGGACCCGACCCATCCTTCTCTGGTCAGAACTATTTAAACATTAATGATAAAAATTACCAAACCAGATACAACAGACCTTTTTGGGCCTGTGGGTGGCGGCTCATTGCCTGACAATAGGTAACATATGACTAGTCACAATTATATTTATGAGATCCTGGCAGTATGACTAGTATAGCAGTAATATGGCAGTATATATGATCTGATATAATTAATAATAAAGGTTTCCTTGCTGATATTTGAAATTAGAAATTTTTTTTTGTAAATTTGCATTACAGGGACCCTGAATCTGAGTCATAACTTAATAGAGTGGCTAAAATGGCTTTCTATAAGAACATTTTTGTGGATCTCCTATAACAATATCTTTATTTTCCAGAACATTCAAAGATTGCACATTCAATTTGCAATTAGTATGCAATTAATTTTTATTATTTATTGTCATCATTTATGATTTTTTTGCTTTCATTTCTATAGACTGAAACATGGGGTCAAATCGGTCCAAACCTGGTGAGTTTAAATTATGCTATACACTAACACTATAATAATGAAGGTTTATTAGGATTAGAGTATAGTATAGGCTCTGTTATGTTCTGGGGCTGCTTTGCTGCATCTGGCACAGGGTGTCTTGAATCTGTGCAGGGTACAATGAAATCTCAAGACTATCAAGAGATTCTAGAGAGAAATGTGCTGCCCAGTGTCAGAAAGCTTGGTCTCAGTCGTAGGTCATGGGTCTGGCAACAGGATAATGACCCAAAACACACAGCTAAAAACACCTAAGAATGGCTAAGAGGAAAACATTGAACTGTTCTAAAGTGGCCTTCTATGAGCCCTGACCTAAATCCTATTGAGCATCTTTGGAAGGAGCTGAAACATGCCGTCTGGAAAAGGCTCCCTTCAAACCCGAGACAACTGGAGCAGTTTGCTCATGAGGAGTGGGCCAAAATACCTGCTGAGAGGTGCAGAAGTCTCATTGACAGGAATCGTTTGATTGCAGTGATTGCCTCAAAAGGTTGTGCAACAAAATATTAAGTTAAGGGTACCATCATTTCTGTCCAGGCCTGTTTCATGAGTTTTCTTTTTAAATAATTCTGTTGAAGCATGGTTGAAAAGTAATGTCTGACTTTCATTGGTTAATGTTCTTAGCATTTTTATTTATTATTACTTTTGTCAGATTCAAGTTATTTCTGTGACCATTGTGGGTTTTTCTTTCATTAACCGAGGGGTACCAACAGTTTTGTCTACGTGTGTAGATTAACTGTTCCCTGCCTTTGGACTTTTGGAATATCTCTTTCTCTTTTTTGTAGAATTTGCTACAGTTTTGGCTGATCAACAAGTGAGAAATGGAGACAATGTCATTCTTCAGTGTGAGGCAAAGACAGAAGAATTAACAGCAACTTGGAAAAGGAATGAGAAGAATCTGGATTGTGTGCAGGGTAAACACAACATGGGAAAGAAAAATAATTTTTTTTTCTTGGAAATCAAAAACGCTAAGGAGTGTGATGAAGGAAATTACTCCATAACCCTGAAGAATAAATCGGGGAAAGAGTCTTCCTGCTCTGCGATGGTCACTGTTGGTAAGTAATTCTTTTGTAATAGAGTGACTATAGACTTCATAGATCACGCTTTTCCACAGTTTTAAATTTCAACAATCCAATACCGTACAAATTCCAAACTTTAATTTAAGGGTATTTGCTACATTTCAGTTTCACCATGTTGAAATGACCACTTTTTTACACAGTCCCTTCATTTTAGGACACCATAATGTTTGGTACATTTGCATTCACAGGCCAGATTACAGGTTACAAGAAGTACTTAAAAAAGAAGTAGCCAATTAACCTGCATCAGAGTCATGGCAAGGTTTTCTGTTATACAGTAACTTCTGCATTTATTACAGAACTCGATGAATGGAGAGAGGTGCAATGGAAGTAGGTCCACTTTCATTCAAGTTATCCATACATTTATGCCATTTTTTCATTAAAGATTTCAATTCTTTAAAGTTTTTTTTAAACAGACCTGTACAGTGACTATCGCTGCCACACTCGAGCACACTGGAACAACATCCAGTTCATTAAAAGTAGACACATTCAATCATCATTTTCATTATTATCATCACATTGCAAACACTGATTTACACCTCATTTTATCCACCATTTCTACTACAGTACCATTAACAGATCTAAATCTCATCTGCAGTCATTACTATTACAGTACAGTGTTTACAGATCTACACCTCCTCCACATTTTTATTACATTGGTGTTTATAGAAGATGTTTAGTTTGCTCAGGCATCAAATTATGATTGATCACTGATCCAAGATGCAGTTGATCAGCCAAAACATGTTTGGCATTTGTGCTTCTTTAGTTTACAACGGTATATGCTAGGCTAATATTGCTAATAAACACTGGACTTAATTAGCCTGCCTATGTTACAGACTAGACTGTCACTAACCTCTATGAACACATCCAAAAACGTGTAACAGAATGTATCACTCGTGTTAGAGCGCCCAGTGTATAGTAATCAGGTTGTAAAACTAATAACTTTCAGTGATTGCTTGTTTCTGGAATTAATATGGCAATAAACTAAACTACGCACACATGTATATACAGTGGCACATACAGTTCGTGAACCCTTTAGTATCTTCTATATTTCTGCATAAATATGACCTAACAAGTAGATAAAAGTAGAACCAAATCAAAACAACTTTCCTCTGGCTTGTCCAGGTGATCGGGCAGCATGGCAGCAATGTTGTTTTTAAAGAGCAGGGGTTTTCTCCATGCAACCCTGCCATGCACACCACTGTTGTTCAGTGTTGTCCTGATGGAGGACTTATTAACATTAAACATTAGTCATTGTGTAAAAGGTCTTTAGTTGTTCAGAAGTTACGTTGGGTCCTTTCATGACCTTGGAGACTTTTACACGTCTTGCTCCTGTTGTGATCTTTGTTGGTGGACCACCACTGGGGAGAGAATGGTCTAGAATTTCTTCCATCTGTCTGACTATGGATTGGTGGAGCTCAAACCCGTCTAGAAATGGTCTGGAACCTTTTTTAGCCAAATGAGCAACAACTCTTCTGCTAAGGTCCTCGGAAATCTCCTTTGTTCATGCCATGATGCACTTCCACAAATGTGTTGTGAAGATCAGACTTTAATAATATCCCCATTTTTCAAATAAAACAGGACCCCCACTTACACCTGATTGTCGTCCCATTGACTGAAATCACTCGACTCTAAATTCACCTTCAAATGATCTGCTTTTAAGACTGACATACTTTTGCCACTCATAGATCTGTAATATTAGATGATTGTCCTCAATAAATAAATGATCAAGTCTAATATTTTGTCTCATTTCTTTGATTTGGTCCTACTTTTACTTTTAGGTCAATTTATGCAGAAATATAGAAAATACTAAAGGGTTCACATTCTTTTAAGCGCCACTGTAAAGAAGTTTGTCTTTTTCAGATATCTAGTTCCTGCATGTTCTCAGTGTGACAAAAATATTAGACTTTTTGTATTTTTCCCTTCAAAGTCAAGATGAAATGATCGACACTCTAAGAGCCTTTAAAACTCAGAATGGTGAGGTCAAACAGCTTCGTCTCCTTGTTTATGGACCAATTGGAGCAGGGAAGTCCAGCATCATCAACACCATCAAAACCATTTTTGAAGGGCGACTATGTGTCAATTTCCTGGCTGCTTCAGACTGGTCAGAGTCTTCTAAGAGTCAAACCATATACGTGAGTATAATTAACTGATATTGATTAAAGCAATACAATGCAAACAGATGCTACTGGTACTTGGCAAAAAAATGAAATCTTAGCTAGTTAAATCTAGACAGAATATGTAATACTTCTTATTCTGAGATTTTTAAACTTATTTTTAGATTTTCTTTTTTTTTATTTTATTAACAATAATAACAATTATACTTAAAATAAGTAAAATTTCTCAAAAATTTAACAATTGAACCTGAACATCGCAGTTCTCAACCATAACTAATTTATTTTACTCTTTTATATTTTTTGTCCAGTATAAAAAACAGGAAGTTGGAAATGCAAAGAATGGATTGCTCCCTTTTATTTTCAATGACATCATGGGCGTGGAAAAAGAAGACCAGCATGGGGTGCACCCTGATGACATCATCAGTGCATTAAAAGGGCATGTGAAAGATGGCTACCAGGTAAGATTAAAACATGCAGAGTGCTTAGCTCTGTGTAGTCTATAATGGGTCTATGAACATGTCCAGTTAAAATGACTTCATATACAGTTGAAGGACAGAGTGTAGTGCAGGGACAGAACCAGAGATACACTGCTGCACACAGGCTGGTTTGACAGGAGAGTAATCTGAAGGTGGCTGATCATGCAGCTAGCGTTGGTTGACCTGTTTACTATGGTCAGCAGCTCAGTTATCAGGGTAAGGAGAACTTTTGTTGTAATTTAAGGCTCCAAAAGATGGCAAATGAAGACCAGGCACAGTCCCCATGGTGCAAGGAAGTAAAAGGGCAAGGAGTAAGCTAGCTGCATAGTCAAGCAGCATAACGGGTTCTGGGGGGTAAGGGCTGAATAATGCTATGACCTGATGCTGTTTCAGTCCAAGGGAGGGGGAGCCAATCCAGAGGCTTCCAGAGCATGTGGAGTAAAGTGGAAGCTGGATTTCTAGCAAATTCCACCTCCCAAAATTCAGTTATTTCATAACTCCACTTCTGGGCCTGACTGCATAAAATCAGCTGCATTGCTCTCAGAAATAAGGCAGTGTTGCATCTGAGCCCTAATATATTATCCTGTATTTCTGATCCAGTCTGTAACCATAGAGACGCTGTATTTTGCTGTTCATATTTCCTATAGTTCAACCCTACCAGCCCACTGACTGAACACAACCTGTATTACTGCAAAAATCCTGACCTGAAGGACCGGATCCACTGCCTGGTGAACATTATCCCAGCAGACAAGATATCCATATTAGACGATAAAGTAATTCAAAAAATGAAAAAAGTCAGAGATGAAGCAAGCAAACTGGGTGAGTAAACAAAACATTAAAAAATCTCTTAAAAGCACAAGCCTTTTATATCAACATATATATTTTTAATACAATTCATTTTTAACAAACTATTAGAAAAGAGAAATTATTAGCAAATAAATAGACTGCTAAATGCTTGATTGTAATTAAAAATATATAACTCTACATTTAAAATGAAATGACTGAGTAAATGTGTTTGATGGATCCAGACCTCCCTCAAGTGGTTTTCATGACAAGAGTGGACAAGGCCTGCCCACTGACAGCGGAAGATCTGCACAACGTCTACAAAAGCAAGAAGATCAAGCAAAACGTGAGTAATTTTGAAAGAATGAGCTTTTGATGAAAAAAAACCCTCAATTACTTTGTAACTACTGATAAATTAATAACTCTGTGTGTGTGTGTGTGTGTGTGTGTGTGTGTGTGTGTGTGCCTTCAGATGGAAAAATGCAGTGGTGCACTGGGTGTCCCGTTGAACTGTATCTTTCCTGTGAAGAACTATTACAAGGAGACTGAAATCAGCGAGGACATAAACTGCCTGATGCTGCACGCCTTAACAAAGATTGTCCTCTGGGCCGACGACTATGCAGTCGAATATTCCAGAAAACAAACATCTGCTGAAGGTTGAAAATAACACTAATATATCCAGAGTTGGGGGTTTTCGTTTTACGTCTAGTACTTCTTTTTTTGTTTAGTTAATAATAAAAGTAGTCTTTATGTCAACAAGACACATTCGTTATCTGTTTTAACCAAGGCTTGCGTTTCTTCAAGAGATCAGTGTAACTTCAAGAGATTACAAAATAATGAGAATTTCCAGGTGGTGAGGGGCATTGAGCTGTGGAGCAGTGGAAGAGCTGTGTTCTCTGGAATGATGGTGGAGGAGCTCCATCCAGTACTTTTGGGATGAGTTGAGAATGTGTTGAGGTGTTGGGGATGATGAGGTGGGGAGGTGATCATCCAACATCCTGACCCCACTAAAGCTTGTCACTGAATGCAATCATCTCCTCACAGCAATGTTCCTCCAAACTCTAGTAGAAACCCTTCTTCCCTGCACAGTAGAGACAGTTACTCCAACAAAAGCTGGTTAAAATCTTTAATACTTGATTTCGTTAAAAAAAAAAAAAAAAAATGTGCAGGTGTCCCAATACCTTTGTCCATATATGTCTTCCAACTCACTCTAATGTCTTTACATTTAAGCAAGCTAAAAGAAATAAATACTGGCATTTTGATACTTATTTCAGTCTACGGAGTCTGGGGGTTGGGTTTTTACATTGGTGTGTCATTCCTGGATTGCCCAAGTGGCCACTTACTGCATGAGGACAGGAGGGGACTATGAGGAGAATCTTTTTTAAATTACTCTGCTTAGAAACAGCTTATTTAGTCATATTTTTTATTAAGTCTCAAATAACTGTATCAGTAATCACATCAGTAATCCAGGTGATGATATGTATAGCTACATTTGTAACTATATTTACATGATCTGCTGCTTTTCCCTAATAATTACTGAGGCAAAACTGAAGCTGATATACATGTGTAATTGCACAAGCTGCATAAACTACTGTAACCATCTCGAAGAGCCAGTGTGAATCAAAAATTAAAGACTTGAGCAGCTCAGTTTTGGGTGTTCTTTGAGAAGTCACTGTTATACCACCAATGTCTGATGTAGATGTGGGGGTTTGTAGTTTGATCTGGTTTGACCTTCTGCTTGATTGCTGTGATGTACCTCTCTTCCTGTTTCTGGACCTCTGCCTGTCCTGATGATGAGTATTTCTATAGCCCTGATAAAGTCTCTCTGCATATGCAGCCTGACTTACCCCATCTGTTACACTGTTATCTGCAGTGGTGAACAGTGTTAGTTTCACAAGCTGAACTGTTTTTTTCAGGATGTTTAAAGCTGAGTTTATATTCTGGATATAAAAATAATCTATGTAGAGACACTTTTTCTAACTTATTTTTCTAAAGGTCTCTTCCTTATTTTCAGTTGAATGTGTTACAGTTTTGGCTGATCAAGAGGTGAGCATTGGAAATTATATCACTCTTGTGATATAATTACATATCATTAAACAAAATGGTAAAGTGTTTATCTTGGAAATCAAGAATTCTGAAGAGTGAGATGAAGGGAACTACTTCATAACCCTGAAGAACAAATGTGGTAGTGACTGCTATTCTTCCATGGTTAGTGTTTGTACGTAAGCCTTTAAGACGGTCACACATTAACATATATTTAATATTTCCGCTGGTTAGAGCCAAAAATTCCACCTGAAATTTTTACAATGATATACAATATTACCAATAGATTTACAGATATTTACTATAAACATTAGGGTGAAAAAACAGTATAGTGTAGTATAATTACTAGTCACCATATACAGCCTCACATTTAGTGATCAAAGTTTAGATACCCTTGACCATATGACACATTTTGTTGTTCTTTTAATTTGGACTGTTTCTTTTTGGACTTTTGGACTGGAGGTATGTTTTGGATCGTTGTCCTGTTGATAGATCCAGTGACAGGAATCTGATGGCAACTGGTAATAGCTTCCTCTTCCTGCCACGCTCAGGTAGTGTAACTTAGACACTGTGAGCTCTGCTTCCAACTATCCCCTCCCTTGTCCTGATCACATCTCCATTCTTCTCCTAAAGACCAGACTGGTCGATCAAAGACGTGAAGGGGGCATCTTCACATTGCAGGACTGCTTTGAAACTACGGACTGGCAGATGTTTTGTGATGGTGCTGGTACTGACATCAATGTCACTCTGCCTAAAACTGACCTGGTAGCTAACAAAAACAATTTGCATGCTACTCAAACAGATCTACAGATAATGCCATTACACTGACCATACACACTGCCCTCACTCACCTGGACAAAAAAAACACAAGAAAAGATTCACGCTCATAGACTCCTCTTCTTCCTGCAGAAATTCAATACATTTACTACTTAGTTCCACAATCAAAACTCCTTTGTTCTGTAGATGTAGTGCATAAGTGCTGTCCTGCTGTAGAGTGATTAACGGAACCTTACTGCAAACATTGCAGTGCATCAATATATCTTTTTTTTTACATTTTAAGCTTGGAAATTTGATTCAGTTGACACTTTTTCCTCACTGAAGTTGGTGACATCACTTAGGCCTGTTTTGCTAATTGAGGTCTGAGACCTTGTCAAAAACAATCTTAGCCTATGCAACACTTAGATGTCCAAACATTTGCACATATACAAATAGAAATAGAATTGTTAAAAAAACATTGTGTTTAATAAAAAATACATAATATAGTATTATGATGATAAAAAAAGTTAATACCAGGCCAATGCCATATGTGCCTTGTTCATGTGTTAGCAGTAGTGTGCAAGTTCTAACTAGAACGTGGAATTGATTAAATTTGGAGAAATAAATTAACAAAATGAATATCACATCTACATTGCACATACTACTGGAATCTCTGTTGCTAGACTTTTCTGTATACAGGTTGTTTGTTTACAGTATGCAGTAACTTGTCTATTTCTTACAGTACTCAGAGAAATGAGGAGTGTGTAGTGGAAATAAGCATTTTAGTGATATTTATTCCTTAAGACTTGTATGCTTTAAAGTTTTTTATTAGTTGTATAGAAACAGGCCTGTACTTCCACACTAGAGCACTTTGCTACAACATGCAGATCACATTCAGTTCAATCTGACAGGATATTGTGTCCATGTTAAAATTCAGGCTAGACACAGTGCCAGCTCTACCTAGTTCTGTTCCATTTTTTTAATCCTTCAGAGAATTTATTTAATCTTGACTGAGGAAAAAGAACCAATGTATTGTAATTGTGGGGCCCCAAGCAGGTGCATACATCACTTATTAGGTAGAACTGGGTCACGACTCCGCCGAGTACCTTGGCGGTTCCAGACTCCATGTCCTAGAATCCCTCAGGTGATCGCACTCTTACCATCCCTCCACATTCCTAGTCACCTGGGTACTGATCTGTGTCACCTGTGTTTGTTCAACTAGCTTAGTACATAAGCCCAGGCTTTAGAACAGGTTCTTTGTGAAAAATTGTATCGACCTTGCCTTGACCTTGGACTTTTTGCCTGGGTGTACTGTTTTGGATTTCCCTCTGCCTGTTTTTGTGACTACGAGTTTGCTTTGACCCTTTGTATGTATTCGCTTCCTATGTTCATTCTCTTTTGCCTTCCGAAATTGACCACAAACTTGCGACAACATTTTTAGTAAAGTCTCTTTTTCATTTCAACTCTGCAAGCGTCTGATTCTGTGCAACACATTACAAACTGCCTTTGAGTCTACTCAGCCTGAATTTTACCATGGTTATATCTTGTCAGGTAGTGTTACTACTGTATCACTATGTTATTGAAAATGAGGTGCTCAAGTGAGAAGAAGAGACTGGTTAATGTATCAGACACCACACTGATCTACACCACATCTGCACAGTCATTCTTATTATAGTAGAGCATTTATAGATCTTCACCTCACCCGCACAGTTACTTATACAGTACAAGCGTCACTTAAATGTGTCTAGCACAATTGTATTATGAAAAAAAATTACCCCCCACATGTTTTACTGATGAGCCACTGAGCCAGTGATGAGTTTTATTTTCTGTTTTATTTTGTACTGTCACGGCAGGTTAGGCCAGACCAAGATGGGATGAACACTCGCAGAGATGGTATCAAAGCAAGCAGATTTATTAACACAATAAGATAAACAAAAGGGGGTAAGTGAGGCAAAATCCCAAATGTGGCAAATGAAATGATGAAAACAATAAAATGAAAATGAAAACCTACAGGCAGCGCCTGGGCAGAGGGGGAGGCTAATGCAAACAAAACCTTGAGCAGCGCTCAATAACAAATGAGGGGAACTGGGGAACTAGCAGCTAAACCAAACGGCAATGCCGACCAAACCTGTAACTGCATCGTGAGACCCTATGAATGCTCCTGAGAGGCACTTACCTTGATACTTCAACACATACAGTAAGGTTAAAAGAATAGTAGAATACAGTGGAAAAAAAAACAAAGAATTAAAACAGGAACAAAAAAAACCTGACAAGAATCAATGTAACTTTGTAGGATGATGACCACCTTCACTGATTCAATTCTTCATTTAATGCGACTCAAACTCTGTACCACCTCTTTTCCAGTTCGATAATATTTCAAACCTCTAGGCTATCTGCATCTCCAGAAACTCCTTAAGTACCCCCCAGTCCTAGGTAATGATACCAACTGATCCAAACCACACGTGAACACAAATGAACTGAACCAAACACACATGAACATAAATGCAACGGGCCTGTGGGCAGCGGCTCAAGTCAAGTCAAGGCTCGGGATTGCCCCAGGGGAGGGCGTGATAACGAGTGCCTGACATGTACACACAATAATTTTCCTTTAGTCATTAGCACACAGAGACATACTTTCTGTTTCTATCCCAGATTTCTGACATATCTAAATTGTATCCAGTTTGATTCTTGATTTGTCTTGGTCAGATTTGTATAGCTGCATCTCAGTCTGGCCACTCTGCCGTTCGGACACGTGGGGAAGTTCGTTCCACCACTTCGGTTCAGGACAGTATAAAGTCTGGACGCTCGTCTTTCATGGATCTTAAAGGATGGCGGGTCGAGCCGAGCCATACTTGAAGCTGGAAGGGCTCTTGGTGCAGATCGGCTTTTGACCATCGCCATCAAGTACGGAGGGGCTGGCTGGTCCAGTCTTGTCTTTGTAGACCAGAGTCAGGGGTCTGAATCTGATAAGGGCAGCAGCTACAGGAAGCCAGTGAAGAGAGAACGCAGCAGAGGAGGAGCTGAACATGACTGAACTTAGAAACGTTGAAGACGACCCGACCCGCTGTGTTCTGGATCAGCTGCAGGGGACTGATGGTGCACAGAGGGAGACCAGCCAGAAGACAGCTGCCTTAGCAGAAATTTGTATATGCATTATTCTACAATATGAACAACTGCATCAATATATCTGGAAAACCAACTGTACAGATGTAATTAGAAATATGTGGACTTGCCAGGGATTCTATGTACAGTTTAACACATGGGGACTCTGGACCACTGCTACACCCTCTTCTGAGAGGCATACAAAGCCCTCCCCTGACCTCCGTTCGGCAAATCCGATTACTCCTTAACCCTGCTCCTACCCACCTATAGGCAGAAGCTCAAACGGAAGCCACCCATTATCAGGGTGGTTCATCGCTGGTCAGACCAGTCAGACTCTATGCTTCAGGGCTGTTTTGATGACGTGGACTTGGAGATGTTTCATGATTAATCAAACAACATTGACGAGTACACAGACTGAGTCACCGGATTCATACGGAAGTGCATAGAGGATGTTGTGCCCACAAAGATTGTGTTTATGCAAGTGCTTTTCACTTGAATTATTTTATTGTTTCTTTTACCTACTGCAAATTATTTAGCTTGAGAAATCATTTAGAGGTCTAATTTACTTAAATAGCTCAATATGGGTGGAGTTTAGTAGCCTTTACCTGAGTGGATTACTAAGTAAGCTGTAGCCCCACCTTTCTCCCTTTTTGGAAAATGCCACTGTGAGAGAAGGAATGCGCTGGCACAGCTTACAGTGAAAACACACCTTTTATTTTCCAGTTTTTAACATAAAATGAATTAGTTCAGTCACAAAACATTATATCACACACTGTTTATGTTGTTATGCAGTTTTAAGGTTTAAAGGTTTTTATTCACCCTTGGCAAAAAAAAAGGCATTTATGTTAAGGCAGAATGATAGGGTGGAATGCTAATGATGTTAGAGTATGGACGCTAGCTTACGATATTTCTTATTTCTTTTACTTAATATGACAAGATTAAACTGACAATGAATGCATTGTTATTTTTAAAGAAGTGCTGAGTCTTTTATTCACATTTTTAAGGTTTTTGTGTAGTGTAACAGCTTTGTCGTAATGTGGGTGCACAGTGTTTAACAGGTGCAGCAGAGAGCAGAAAGAGAGAAAAGCTAATGAAGCCTGATTATTTGCCTGCTGTAAACTCTGTGCAGGTGGAGAAAATAAAAGCTCCCTAATGTTAGGCTGGTGTGCTGATGTCAGTATGAGAGTGCTAGTGTTTTCTAAATGACTACATGGTGTCGGTAGTGAGAAAAGAAGGGTGTTTTGCAGTGATCAACTAATCTGATGGGGTTGGGGTGAAGTGTCCTGATGTATACCTGTATTTTAGTGCAGAGAAGAAGAAGAAGAAAGTGAGGTGGAGACTTAGGGGTGCAAATATTTTTAATTTGTCAGTGAAGGAGATCTTAGTTCACAGTCTGTTCTGCAGGCAGCTCAACTTCAAGCTTCCCTGAGTTTCCCCCAAGTCCTTCCCAAGTATTGTGTCTCAGTTCACAGCTCTATAGTTGTTTTACAGCTTTAGGGCAGGGCAACAATCCACCCTATGAATGCTCCTGAGAGGCACTTACCTTGATACTTCAACACATACAGTAAGGTTAAAAGAATAGTAGAATACAGTGGAAAAAAAAAACAAAGAATTAAAACAGGAACAAAAAAAAACCTGACAAGAATCAATGTAACTTTGTAGGATGATGACCACCTTCACTGATTCAATTCTTCATTTAATGCGACTCAAACTCTGTACCACCTCTTTTCCAGTTCGATAATATTTCAAACCTCTAGGCTATCTGCATCTCCAGAAAGACACTATATGTGTAAAGACAACACTTTGGGTTGAGTTGCACTTGTGAGTGAGTGTGTGTGTGTGTGTGTGTTGGAGTTTTGAACTCCGCTCAGCTCAACTCTGCTTGCCTCGAACTGACTCTGCTAGATTAACCTCTCTTAGTTTCAATTTCAACCGGCATCGTTCTTCTGCCCACTCATTCAGAACCTGCACAGCCTCCAGTTTCTCAGCATTGCCTCTTCGACCATGCATTCCAACTCCAAAGACTTTGGTCCTAAAGCCTACCATTTTTACATCTATACTCATCCCCTCGACCTCTGCTGAAACTGGAGGCTGTGCAGGTTCTGAATGAGTGGGCAGAAGAACGATGCCGGTTGAAATTGAAACTGGAATGCAGACTTTCTGGAGATGCAGATAGCCTAGAGGTTTGAAATGTTTGAAATGTGTTGAAGTATCAAGGTAAGTGCCTCTCAGGAGCATTCATAGGGTGGTTGTTGCCCTGCCCTAAAGCTGTAAAACAACTATTGAGCTGTGAACTGAGACACAATACTTGGGAAGGACTTGTGGCAATTATTTATTATTCTCTGTCTGTACTGTGTTGTGTTGTCTGTCCGCACTTGTATTGTGTTGCACTTGTGTTCTGTATGCACTGTCTATGTTGCACCATGGTCCTGGAGGAACGTTTTTTCGTTTCACTGTGTACTCTGTATGTAGTTGAAATGACAATAAAACCCACTTGACTTGACTTGACTTGCTCGACCCATGAATGGCTGGTCTTACTATAACCTTTTTGGGGGCCCGGCTTCTAATCCAGACCACAGAAAAGTCGACCCAGACTCCAAACCAAAAAATGTTCTCAGAGTCTGCTCTCCCATTCCATCCCAAGGCATGGTCGGCACCAGCAAAGTGTAGTTATGCCATTAACTAAATTTTGGGAAAAATACCATGCCTCAAACTCCTCCTGTCCCCCAAATCCCTTATATACACCTCTCTCAACTTCTCAGTTCAAGTCTGTGTTGAACAAACATTGCACCCACCTCCACCCCTGATGTACTGAACTGTCATTATTCAACCATGGCAATGTAAACTCTGCATAATATTCTAGGAAAAAAAAACATCTATCACGTGAGATCTATCTTTTTATCCACCTTTTTCTTAGTTAACTCTGTATCAGAATGTTGGTTAGTTGAAAACCACAGATTGTTTTCTTGATGTGTTGTCATTGGCGGTGGCGTTGACGTTCTATTTTGTTTGCACTGGAAATTCCCTGCACAGAGGTAGGAGGGCCTGTTGAACAGTACCAACTTGTTCACTAATATCTGACAAGTCTAAATATTTAACACACCGGAGAACACAAGAGCAAACTTTGATTTCTTGTGTCTCAGTGCCAACCTTTTTGGGGCCCAGCCTTTAACGCGACCACAGAAAAGCCATCCCACACTCCAAGCCCAAAATATTGAGTCCATCCTCCCATTCCATCTCCAGGCATGGTCTGCACCAGCAAAGTGAAGTTATGACATTAACTAAATATTGGGAAAAGGACCACACCCCAAACTCCTCGTCCTATCCCTCAAGCCCCTTCTATTCCCCATCATTCAAAGTTCAAGTCTGTGTCTAACAAACATCGCACCCACCTCCACCTCTCTCCTCCCTTTCTCTCATCACTCACCACACCAACCCAGCTTCCCATTAAAACCACAGAAAAGTCGGCCCGGACTCCCAGCCAAACATATTCTCTGAGTTCACCCTCCGTTCCATCTCAAGAAGTGGTCTGCACTACCAATTTAAAGTTCTACCAGTAACCTGATTAAAATTCAGTGTAGCATGTGTTACATATGCTGAAGAGAGAACATAAGAGAACAAGACCTCAAAACAAGCAAGAGCTGAAGATATGGCTGCATTAGAGGCTTGACAAAACATCAGAGAAGATCTTTAACATCTGGTGATGCCTATAAATCACAGACTTCGGGTAAAAGCTCGGGTAAAAGCTCATTAAAATTAAATAATTCAACTGATTTAGGCAATCAACTAAGATAAAGTAAGAAAGGCAAACAAAAACACAAGTTTAATAAAATATACAATTTAATAAAGTAAAAAATGTTATACAAATTAATTAAATAAATATAGCAAATAAATCTTTTCTTCCAGAGCTATGAGCTGAAGTAATTTTACATGCTTTACAGTTTGACAGGCACAGATAAAAAAAAATGTGAAAGTGAAAGAATTGTGTGTCATGTAAAAGGTGTATAAATAGAGACAGACACACAGAGTGTAGACACACAGCAGCAGAAAGAGAGACACACCGAGATCAGTGACACTCAACGTCTATGAAAGGTAAGATTAATTAAATAATTTTTAATAATCTTATTATAGAAATTCAAACCTATATTCAGGGTATCCATGGATATACTTTTAAAGAAGAGATTTTAAGTATTTCTAATCAGATTTAAAAACTAAATGGACTCAACTATCTGTCACTACTAATAATACTATCATTAACCATCATTACTCTTATTAGTGTTACCATTACTACTATGATTTTACTATATTATACCATGAATATTATATTATGATTATGAATATGTTGCACACCTCAGCAATAGAACAGTCTTGGTGGTTCAGTGACTTTTATCAATAATTTATAAATAGTTCTGATCAGAGGAGGATGGGTGGGGTCCCCTTGTGAGTCTTGGTTCCCCCAAGGTTTCTTCCTCCAGCATTTTGCCTTGCCACTGTCGCCTTTGGCAAAAAAGCACTATACAAATAATTAGATTTCATTTTATTTTGGAATGGTTTGGGAATTGGTGTTTTCTAGCTCTGTTTTGTTTCTGCTGGATGTTCTTTTGAAGGAGAAACAGCAGAGTTTGAGGTTCACTGTTGTCACTTCCGTTTACTGAACTGTCATTATTCAACCTTGACAATAGTATGTTGTCTTAGTTAACTTTAGTACCAGAATGTTGGTTTGTTGAGAGCCACTGATTGTTATCTTGACAGATATTTTTCATTGCAAAAATGAAATCTCTCTTACCCTAACCCCACTCTAGGGGCAGTGGTGGCTCAGCGGTTAGAGCGCCGGGATATCGATAACAGGGTTGTGGGTTCGATTCCCGGGCTCGGCAAGCTGCCACTGTTGGGCCCTTGAGCAAGGCCCTTTACCCTCTCTGCTCCCCGGGCGCTGGAGTTGGCTGCCCACCGCTCTGGGTGTGTGTGTGTGTGTGTGTGTACTCACTGCCCCTAACACGTGTGTGTGTGTGTGTGTGTGTGTGTGTGTGAGTGTGTTCACTACCAGATGGGTTAAATGCGGAGGACACATTTCGCTGTACAGTCCACACTGTACAGTGACGAATACGTGCACCTTTATCCTTTATCCTCTACGCCCTTGCTGACATTGTGATGCTGGCATCTTGTTTTGTTTGCACTGTAAATTACCTGCATGGACGTGGGAGGACCTATTAAACTGTACCAACCAGTTCATTCATGCCTCTTTTTTAACACAACAGAGAACACAAGAGCAAACTTTGATTTTTTGTGTCTTGGTACCAGACACCTTAAGTTCGAAAAGGATATCTGGTGACTTGGCTGTCTTATAAAGGTTTTGAGGTATGAAATTGGGAGGGCTGACCATCTTGTTAATACAAGACACTAGGGTACATTTGCCCTAGTGTACACTTGTTGTTGGGCAAGCTTCAAAGACAGTAGTGTGGAGATATATAAATGAGTTGTTTCTCATTATGTCAGAGAAACAGTGAATTCAAAACAGGTTGTTTTGTTTTCCGCTTCCGTTTCATTTATGCTGCTTCCCTCATGTTTTCCAGCTAGTTCATCACATACCCAGCAAAACACTATAAACTACAATTCACAAGATACTTCAGGAGATCATGCCACACTCATCATGTTCTGAGTACTAACTGAATTTTCAAATGTGACTGATTTGTCATTTAACTGTTTAGAAGTCTCTTTTGTGAAGTATTGTCACAAATCCCACAGTCATTGTGAAAATAAAATAAATTAATTATTAATTTATTGCATCTATTTATACTCATCATCTTAGTTCTATGTTTTACAATTTATTAAGCCTTTTATGTAGAAGATGCTTGGAGGTGCCATCTAACAGGAACTATTTTCTTACAAATTGCAAACTTTTAAAATAAAATTTAACAAGGAGTGCAAGAGTGCAATAATGCAAATAAACCCAATAAACCTCACATGCATTTTTAGAGGGTCAGTCATACTGAAACAGGGAGGGGAGAGGGTTGGGGAGAGGTTTTCGTGAGATTTTGACCGGGGTTATGGGTAGAGATGAAGGAGGAATATTGGAACCAGTCAAAAAACTATGAGTGGGAAAAAGGTGGGCACCAAACAAAACAGTGACGTAATAAACTGCATATATATATATATATATATATATATATATATATATATATATATATATATACACACACAATAATTATTTCATGGGAGTTCCATAAGTAAAACATTCTTTGCATACTTACTTTGTTTTTCTTTTATTTCTATAGATTAAAACATGTGGTTTTTTCTGTCCCAACCTGGTGAGTTTAAATTTTACAATACAAATTTACAGGTTTTAATTAATGTTACAGTCTAGAGCCTAGAGCAACCTTTGACAAAGACAACTTTTTTAAATAATTTAAGTAATTATGAAGAGTTAAACAGTTTTTAACCAGAAATACAATTGAACTGAACTGAATGAGAGAACACATGTAAGCTTATCTCATATTTTGGATATGAACATACTGTATGTAAAGACACTTTCTCTGACTTTTTTCTAAAGATCTCTTTCTCTTAGCAGAATTTGCCACAGTCTTGGCTGATCAACAAGTGAAACATGGAGGCACAATCACTCTTAAATGTGAGGCAAAGACAGAAGAATTAACAGCGATTTGGAAGAAGAATGGACAGAGACTGGACTGTGTGCAGGATAAACACACCATTAAACAAAATGGTAAATCATTTACCCTGGAAATCAAGAATGCTGAAGAGAAAGATGAAGGGGACTACACCATAACCTTGAATACAAAACTGTATAGTGTGTCCTGCTCTGCCAAGGTCACTACTGGTAAGTAAGTCTTTTTCACTAGAGTGATTATAGACTTTCTTCACAATAACAGATATTTAGTTTATTTCTTTAACATTTCAGCTGCTCAGAGCCAGATTTTCTATCTTACTAAAATGATTTATTTTACAATGATGCAATATTAGTAACAGCTTTACAGATATTTGCTATAAAGATTATAGACACCTTGACTAGTCATCATATACAGGTATATGCAAAATTGGGCACCCTTGGCCAAATTACAATTATTATTAAAGTAGTGCACAGCCTCTCTACCCTAATCCACAATAAACACAATATTTTCATTAAATCCTAATGTACAGTTACATTTAAAAAATGAATTAAATTATCAGTGCGGCCTGTGCAAATGTTTGGGCACCTTATAGAGTCAAGACTTCAACTTGGATTACCTGGAACTTCCTAGATTTGGATTTTACACTACTACCGGTTGATGAGTCTGTATTGTCAAAGACAGCCCAGTTTATGCAAGATCACTATTTAATAAGACTTTTTAAAAATAATTTGGTCTTTTTATAAAGAGTGACATGAGTCAAGCCAACTTTTTAAACTCTGTCCCACCCACTGCAGCTTTTATAGCATACCTAGAAACAATGGACAAGATGGTAACGTGGCAGTGATTTTTAAAAATGCCATGTCTCTTCGGATCAATTGTATGCTAGTTTTGAGGTTAAGTTAGTAAGTCTTCAAGTGCTCTTGTACACATGTGGACAAAATTGTTGGTACCCCTCGGTTAATGAAAGAAAAACCCACAATGGTCACAGAAAATACTTGAATCTGACAAAAGTAATAATAAATTAAAAAATTCTATAAAAAAGAACAAATAAAAATCTGACATTGATTTTGAATTTTGATGCACAACCTTTTGAGGAGATATATGCACTCAAACAATTCATGTAACTGTCAATGAGACTTCTGCACCTCTCAGCAGGTATTTTGGCCCACTCCTCATGAGCAAACTGCTCCAGTTGTCTCTGTTTGAAGGGTGCCTTTTCCAGACGGCATGTTTCAGCTCCTTCCAAAGATGCTCAATAGGATTTAGGTCAGGGCTCATAGAAGGCCACTTCAGAATAGTCCAGTGTTTTCCTCTTAGCCATTCTTGGGTGTTTTTAGCTGTGTTTTGGGTCATTATCCTGTTGCAAGACCCATGACCTGTGACTGAGACCAAGCTTTCTGACACTGGGCAGCACATTTCTCTCTAGAATCTCTTGATAGTCTTAAGATTTCATTGTTCAAAGCAGCCCCAGAACATAACAGAGCCTCATCCATGTTTCACAGTAGGGACAGTGTTCTTTTCTTGATATGCTTAATTTTTCTGTCTGTGAACATAGAGATGATGTGCTTTGGCAAAAAGTTTCATCTGTCCATAGGACATTCTCTCAGAAGCTTTGGGGGTTGTCAACATGTAGTTTGGCAAATTCCAATTTTTTTATGATTTGTTTTCAACACTGGCGTCCTCCTTGGTCGTCTCCCATGAATTCCACTTTGGCTCAAACAATGATGGATGGTGCGATCTGACATATCTGGGCTCTTTTGTTACCATTCGTATTTTCCGTCTCTTTGATTTGTCATCAATTTTCCTCCTGTGGCCATGCCCAGGGAGGTTGGTTACAGTCCCATGGATCTTACATTTCTGAATAATATGTGCTACTGTAGTCACAGGAACATCAAGCTGCTTGGAGATGATCTTATAACCTTTACCTTTAACATGCTTGTCTATAATTTTCTTTCTAATCTCCTGAGACAACTCTTTCCTTCTCTTCCTCTGGTCCATGTTGAGTGTGGTACACACCATGTCACCAAACAGCACAGTGACTACCTGTAGCCCTATATATAGGCCCACTGACTGATTACAAGATTGTAGACACCTGTGATGCTAATTAGTGGACACACCTTGATTTAACATGTCCCTTTGGTCACATTATTTTCAGGGGTACCATCATTACCCAAATCAAAGTTTACTTTTTGAAATAATTCTGTTGAAGCAATGGTTCAAAATCAATGTCTGACTTTCATTTGTTCTTTTTTATAGATTTTTTATTTATTATTACTTTTGTCAGATTCAAGTTATTTCTGTGACCATTGTTGGTTTTTTTTTTCATTAACCGAGGGGTACCAACAATTTTGTCCACGTGTGTACTTTCAGAACAGAAGGGTCTTCAGCATGAGAGAGAGACAGTTGGCTGTAGACGGAACGTTTGAGAATCTTTGAGAGGAAAGAGTGAAGAGAGATGGGTCTGTAGATGCCGATGTCCAAGCTGTCTAGAGTTGGTTTCTTTAAGATAGGGACAACTCTGGCAGACTCAAAGACCGATGGTACATGACCTGACAACAAAGAGCTCTTTATGATAAAAGAGATGAAAGGAAGGAGGGAGAGAGGAGAAGGATTCAAGATGAGGAAGAGTCCAAAGGAGTCACAGCCACATCCAGAGCAGGGACAGGTGTGCTGAAGATCAGGTCCAGAATGTTCCCTGCTCTGTGTGTTGGTGCAGACTGATTGAACGTGAGATTAAAAGAGGATAGGAATGGGAGAAGGCATGATGACTGGAGCTTCTCTGATGGAAGGTTGAAGTCGCCAAGTAGAATAAGTGAGGTGTCAACAGGGAGTTCACTGAAGAGAACGTCCAGTTCATCAATTAAATTGCCCAAAGGACCAGGAGGAGGATAACGAACAATGATATGAAGTCTAATGACAGTAGAGGCAGTAACATGGTACTCAAAGCAAAATGAAGAATTCTTCCTTTTGTAAGCCAGTTATTTTAACACAGTGCTACCATGTCAGAATTCAATTTCTGAAAATGCCTAGTTGTTACTTTTGGCCTGCAAATTCTCCTATATCTATTTTTTGAAAAGTAGTTTTGAATTTAAATAGTAACTAGCTCTATTGAGGCAGCACCTCCCAATGTAAAAATTGATGAATTGGTCTCTGTTCTCATTTTTTTCTGCACCACTATTCTGGTTTTTACTGCCTTTTTTTTAAAAAACAAAACAGATTTAGCTACCAGCCCTGACTTAAAGTCACTAACATCAGGCTCTTATAGAAAAATGCAGCTGAGACACACGAAAATAGAAGACTGTTTTCCATAATATTCAAGCAGCTAAGGAACAATATTTCTCAGAAATCTCTCAAAGTTTAATGTAACCCACCAAGGGTGGACAAAATAAAACAACATTTTCTGAAAATTATCCTAATTAATCAAAAGAGAAAATCTGTCAAATTCGACCAGAACACAGTAGGATGGTTAATACAGTAAACTCAGTCCTAAATGTACTTGTCCCGGTCGTGTTGCATAATGTTATGACTGGCTAGGTCAGACAATGACGGGTGAACACGGGGACGGGGATGGCTTGATGCGAGAATGCTTTATTAAGCAACTAAACAGGGGTAAACACAAGAAAACACAGCAATACAGCAAAACAGAACGTGGGCAACACAAAAAGCCCACACCTAAGGCTGGTGGAAACCTAGGGAGCTAAGCTTGAATGGGGAAATTTAACAGGGAGGTAAACTAAGAACATAAACTACTTGCCGTGCCAGCAGAAAGACGGGGGATAACATAAACAGCGCTTGTCATGCGCAACAGAACTTACTTGACGTGAATACGGAGCTGTGAGATCAGTCGTTGAACCCAGGAGGCGACCTACAAAAAAACAGAGCCTCAGTACGCTCTTGAACGGAAAGCAGAGTAGAACACTGGAAACGTCCTACGGATGTCCTCGTGAGACGAGACCAACGAGACGCTTGACTAAGAATACCAAGCACAGACGCCAACACACCAGGTTGGCTCAGGACAGTAAATTCTTGGCAATGAGAATACTCATGCTAGCTCCCTAAATACCCCAGCCTCAGGTGAAACAAATTAACAAAACCAATGAACATGACTTGACACAGTGAGTGTCAAAATAAGAGTGGTCATAAGAGCTTGTGGGCCATGACACATGACCTAAAAGTGGTGAGACTTTTTTCCACTTTTGTATAGACAAGATAAAAAAAATCTGAAAAATCATAGCTGAATATATTTTACATAAATAAATTATTCTAAAAACGTGTACGGGCAGCATTTAGGGCTGCTCAATATTTAAGCATGTACTGTTTAAGAGTGTGCTGATACATGAAGAGCAAGACCAACTTTCTTAATGAGGCCTTCAAAACACTGACCTATGCTATGACCTGAGGCAACCTGTCCAAACTTTAGGGGGGTTACTTAGTCAAGTATATCAGATGTAAAGCCATTAAAGAGACAGAATACAATCAGGACAAGATACTTTTGTTTATGGATGAGAGTGGTGAACATTGAAGGGTGGGTCGACAGCTTTGAGAGATTAAAGACAATTATTATTATTATTATTATTATTATTATTATTACAAGGCTGAGAGACAAAGGCACCAACTAAAGAACTAGTAATGTAACAGTTACAGCTATGCTATGCCTGTAAGATAACTCTTTTTTGTGTGTATGTGCAAAAACCCTCAGAGTTCAGAGTTGAGAGTGAGTTCCAGGGGTAAGCTCTGATGCTCCTACACTGTGTTGGACCCTCTCCAACCCCAGTAACACTGCTAAGAAGCTCCATGCTATAATTTTCTTTCATGTATGAACAGAATGATTAGCAACTGTGCGACCTTGCATCATATGGCCTGGTGTAATAAAATTAACTAGCCCTTCGTATATCCCAAGTCATGGTGTCTTTGTGGTATCCTGAGTGTTAAGCTAACGGCTAACCACGCACCATGCAACCCAAACCTCTGAATCTTCCTGGTCTGCATTATTGGTGCAATAAGTACTTTAAGTGTTACAAACAGAATTGATAACCAGACAAGTAGAACAGAATAGAACCATTGACTGCTTAGTATACATATATATATATATATATATATACATATGTATACAATTATGTTAATAGACAGTAAGATCATTAAGCATATGAGCTTTGTCAGAAAAAGAGCAACAGTTGAGTAAATTGAGTTGAGTAGTCCTAATGTGTTCTTGTGTTGTTTGAGAAGTAGAATGAGGTAGATTTGCCACTTCTGGCCAGACTATTTTGACTTCATCAGTCCACAACTCTTCTAAAACGTTAGATTAGAAAGGTTAGAATTTATAAAACTTGAGGTTAGGATTATGATCAGGGTTAGGGTTAGGGCGTGAGTTGAGGTTAAGGTTAGGATTAGGATCAGGGTTAGGGCGTGAGTTGAGGTTAAGGTTAGAATAATGATTAGGGTTAGGTTTAGGTGTTGGTTGGGGTTAAGGTTAGGATTAGGATCAGGGTTAGGGTTAGGGTTAAGGTTAGGTTGTAGGTTGAGGTTAAGGTTAGGATTAGGATTAGGATCAGAATCAGGGTTAGGGTTAGGGTTAGGGTTAAGGTTAGGTTGTAGGTTGTAGGTTGTAGGTTGAGGTTAAGGTTAGGATTAGGATTAGGATCAGGATCAGGATCAGGGTTAGGGTTAGGGTTAGGTTGTAGGTTGAGGTTAAGGTAAGGATTAGATTCAGGGTTAGGCTCACCACTCACTTTAACAACCAAGAGCAGACCAGATTAAACATCTGAGGTTTAAACAAGACAGAATCCTCCAGAATCCTCTCTAACCATGTTCTGCATCTGCAGCTGATGTTCAATAAGCAATACATTTTGTTTGTATGTGTGTGTGTGTGTGTGTATGTGTGTGTGTGTGTGTATATGTGTGTGTGTGTGTGTGTGTGTGTGTGTGTATTACATTTACATTTACATTTATGGCATTTAGCAGACGCTCTTATCCAGAGCGACTTACAAAGTGCTTTGCTATTTACCCAAGAAAACCTTAGCTAGTTAGAATAGACTAATAATTCAAAAGATACCTCTAAGCTTAGACATTACTAAACACAAGACAATAAGGTGACCATAGAACTATTCGTCCAAGTACTCTCTGAAGAGGTGGGTCTTTAGTCTGCGTTTGAAGACAGCGAGCGACTCGGCCGTTCAGACACCCAGGGGCAGCTCGTTCCACCACTTTGGTGCCAGGACAGAAAAAAGCCTGGACGCTTGTCTTCAGCGGATTTTGAGGGATGGCGGGTCAAGCCGAGCCGTACTTGAAGCTCGAAGGGCTCTTGGTGCGGATCAGCTTTTGACCATTGCCATCAGATACGGAGGGGCTGGTCTGTTCTTGGCTTTGTAGGCCAGCGTCAGGGTTTTAAATCTGATGCGGGCAGCTACAGGAAGCCAGTGGAGAGAACGCAGCAGTGGAGAGACATGGCTAAATTTTGGGACATTGAAGACGACCCGTGCCGCTGCATTCTGGATGAGTTGCAGGGGCCTGATGGTGCGCAGAGGGAGACCAGCCAGAAGAGAGTTGCAGTAGTCAAGTCTGGACGTGACGAGAGACTGAACAAGCACCTGGGTGGCCTCTCTAGAGAGGAAGGGTCGAATTCTCCGGATGTTGTACAGAAGAAATCTGCAGGACCGAGTTACGTTTGCAACATGACTTGAGAACGATAACTGATCATCCATCACTACACCAAGGCTTCGGGCTTCAGTAGAGGGAGTGACCAGTGAGTTCTCGAAGGTGATGGCAAGATCGCCCTGCCACGTTACCTGGTATGAGCGTCCCTGCAGGTATGATGCAAACCATTGACATGCAGAGCCGGTAATTCCAAGAACGGCATGGATAGACAGGAGGATCTTGTGGTCCACTGTGTCAAAAGCTGCGGAGAGGTCAAGAAGGATCAGAACCGAGGACAGTCTGGCAGCTTTAGCTGCATGGAGCTTCTCTGTAACTGCAATGAGAGCAGTTTCAGTAGAGTGTGCAGCTTTGAAGCCAGACTGGTGGGGGTCCTGAAGATTGTTCAGAGTGAGAAAGAGAGACAGTTGGTTGTAGACAGAACGTTCGAGAATCTTTGAGAGAAAAGAGAGAAGAGAGATAGGTCTGTAGTTGCCGATGTCCAAGCTGTGTATGTGTGTGTGTGTATGTGTGTGTGTGTGTATGTGTGTGTGTGTGTGTATGTGTGTGTGTGTGTGGGGGGGGGTAACACTGTCCTCACAGGAAAATTAATTTTCTATTAATTTAATTTTAGAAATAATGATTAAAGACATTTCTTCAGTTTTGTGAGTTTAGTTAGATTAGTATTGATCACATGATCAAAAAGTCTAAGCAAAATCTTTCATGGGGTGTACTTACCATTTCACAAGACTGTAACATAAGAATGTGATTATAAAAAGAATAGTTCATATCTTGGTTTTGCCATCTGTGGCCAGGGCAGATCAACAAATAGGATATATAATTTATATTACACATACTGCTGCTGAAAAACCCAGCTTAAGATCAGTCTCTGCTGGTAGATGGTTTCAAATGGTCTAAACTGGTCAAGGTGGTTGAAAAGCTGGTCACACAGCCAAAAACTTATCTTATACTGGTAAGCTAGTTTTTTAATCCAGCTTTTGAGCAGTATAATATATTATGCATTTGACTGTCTTGTTGGTCATGCTGGTCTACCAATGTGGTTATGCTGATCATCCATAACTTATGCATTTCTTACAGAACTCAATGAATGGAGGGAGATAAAATGGAAGTAAGGCCACTTAAAAGTTATCATTCAATATTAACTATAACACAATGACAACATACTGTTTTTGTGCCGTTTATTCTTTAAAGTTCTTTAAAGTTGTGTATAATAGGCCAGTGACTATTCCTTTCACACCTGAGCACACTGCTACACCAATGTGCAGATCACATTTAGTTAATTAATACAGACATCAAAAAAAATCAAAAAAAGCCAGCTCTACATAATAAGCAACATAAGCAGCTGCTGTGACCACCAGGGGGCTCACTTACAACATTAGGGTTACTGCTGAACCATTCTGTTGGCAAGTGTGACTGCTTAATCTTAATACTGAACCGCAAATCTATACCTCATCAGCATGGTCATTTATTCTACATTACAGTATCAGATTCACATTCAGCTGACAGGTTTTTTTTATACTTTTAGTTAACATGATTGATCAAAGATTCAGTCAATTAGCCAAGATGTGTTACAACGGGAGATGCTAAGTTAATGGTGCTAACAAACACCTGTCACCAAACTCTTGTGTACACATTTGTAATTGAACAGATCACTGGTGTTATAGTGTATGGTAATCATGTTGTAGTATCCAAATTAATTATAGCAGATAGACATACATGCAGATATATGCACATAAAAGACTTTTAGTCGCTGCTTACAGAACTGTGCAAAAGTTCTGACACTAAAAGTTCTGACACTAAAAGTTCTGAAACTAAAAGTCCTCTAATCACATTAAATGTTTAACATAAATATAGTAAAAGTAACAATTTCAGTTTTGTAGAAAGTAGCTGATATATTTATATATATACACTGAACTGTGTATTCAGTGTAACACAATCACAACAAAATAATTTCTTTCTTTCTTTTCATATTTTTCTCTTTCAAGTCAAGCTGAAATGATCGACACTCTAAGAGCCTTTAGAATTCGGAATGGTGAGGTCAAACAGCTCTGCTTCCTTGTTAATGGACCAGTTGGAGTAGGGAAGTCCAGCATCATCAACACCATCAAAACCATTTTTGAAGGACGACCGTATGTCAATTACCTGGCTGCTTCAGGGCTGTCTCAAAGTCAAACCATATACGTGAGTACAAAATTTGATTTGTTTATGATTCTTCATAAATATTGAGGAATTTAAATTTCACTTCATTCAATTTCTCAAGATTTATCTTTTCTATTTGACATATTATTGTGTCTACCCCACTTACTTGAAGTATTTTACTGAATCAAGGGGTTTGATTTGTATATATTTGTATATATTTTATGCTCTACTTTTATTTGATACAATTTATATTTTCCTGTTTTCTACAGTGGATGTTTTTTCCATCATGATTTATGTCAGCTGTACAGCAATTTGTTCAACTTTTAAATGTGCTCCAGAAATAAAATGAAATTGAATTGAAAACTGTTAACTAGTGTCATGGCTGGTTAGGCCAGACACAGAGGGATGAACACTCACAGAGATGGGTCCAATGCAAGTACTTTTAACAACACAAAAAGGGAGAAATCCCCAGCACAACACAAAGCACACCTGAGGGATTTCTGTGACATGAAACACTTTTCTAGTTTGGCATAGAGCTGGTAGGCCCTAAGCCTCGCCAGGACCAGGCGAACTTAGTGTACATGTGTGGGCAGGTCAGAGGAGTAAACCAAGATGTTCTAGTAGCTGTGGATTAATGAAAATTATCTCTCAAAATTTAAAACCTAATAATTGCACCTCTTGAACTCTTTAACCATAGTTAATTTATTTTACTATGTTGTCCTTTTATCCAGTATAAAAAATGTGAAGTTGGAAACACAAAAGATGGATTCCTTCCTTTCACATTCCATGACACCATGGGTATACAAAAAGACGAGAATGGGCTGCACACTGATGACATCATCAGTGCACTGAAAGGACATGTGAAAGATGGTTACCCGGTAAGAGTAAAACACCCATAGAGTTATAAATCCCATTTCCAGTGTTTAGTGTTTTAAATATTTAAAACAATATATCATCTCTGTACAGTTGGTACAGTTCTTAGACAGTGAAATTTTGTACAAATGAGACAATCAAGATGTGACTGATGTGCAAAGCTGTGCAAGCTTAAATTCAAGTAAGGCTCAAAATAATTGGACAATTAACTGAAAGGCAGTTTTATATTCTGCTAAACTGGGAGGGTGGTTCTTCACAGTACACATGGTAAAAGACTGAAATCTTACCACTAAAGCAACCCTAAGAGATTTGTAAAGCAAAGAAATAGAATGTCTCAAGGGTCTGAAACACCAAGACATTGTGGTTGGACTGTCAGTAAGCTGAGGGTGACAGTAGCAAGGAAATACTGCCTGAGAACTGAGGAAGAAACTGAGAATAACTAAAGCTTAGTCACAAGTTCCGAGAATGATGGACAAATCGTGCTATCACCTGATGCCAATCCGGCGGATCCCTGGGCAGGCATTGATGGAAGGAGGGGTAGGTGGAGCATGTCCTAAAGTGCTGCGACAGAGGTAATGCTGTATGATAGTTAGGGTTGCAAAATTCCAGGAACTTACCATGGGAATAAACTGGAATTAATGTGTAATTATGGGATTTAGTGGGAATATTCTAAATTAAAGTAAGAAACTTACATATAGTTGGTAAAAATATACTGAAGTGTAATCTTGGCTAAAATAATTAGATATGATACCAAAATAGTTGCAAAGCTAACAGCAAAGCTGCTTTTCAAGCCCAGGCACATTACACACTGCAGGGCTATTGAGACCACACCCCCTGCATTCACTGTTCAATCCTCCATCACATGTACAGCATATATCCAGATGATTTCTAGAAACCTGACACTCACCACTAGCTTGTGGAAAAATGCACTTTATTTGATTTTATGTTAATAATAAATCATTAATAAGTATTAATTCTTGGTTACAGAAGACTGTTGGGGCAAAAAATATAGGTAGCTAGTCTATGCTAGCCTTGTTAAGCTAACCTCTTGCTAGCCAGCTAACCAGTCTGAAATGAAATTGCTCATTAAGCTTTTCTGAACTACCAGATAGCAACTGTTTAATAGTGCTTAAATGTTTCAATGCTATTACTGTCAATTAAAATAGGAACCATGTCAAAATATTACCTAACTTTGTGCTTTCCGTAGTGATGAGTGTCATCTGGACATATTGGATGGTAAATAAATATTACTATTTTTAACCATCCATTAACTGAATGATAATGGTTAAAATTTAGATTTAAAAATACTTTAGTTTAAGTAAATTTTGGATCATTTTTACTTGTGTGAAAAAATGTAAATCATATTTCACCTGGAGTATTTGTACTTTTACTTAAGTATGGGACTGTGTAGCGTGAGCCACTAAAGCTTGATGCATAAAGCAGCTGCAGCATTTGGGGGTGACATGATTGGAGAAACACACCTTACTTTGCAGTACAAAGTTAGGCAGCAGTAGCAAAAATGTATAGAACAGACTTAAAACCAATTTAAATCAGGTTTATTGTCAAATCATATTGAAGTGAGTAAACTTATAGCATAGTCTCTCACAGTAGTAAATACGCAAATGAAAATACAGAATATATACACTATATACTATTGTATAAGTGAATATGCTCCTTGGTCTTGCTGACATTAAGAGAAAGGTGGTTTTCCTGGCACCAGTGTGGCTGAAAGCTGACCTCTCGTTGGAGATCAGGACCAAGATCAATCGTGTCATCAGCTAATTGTTTAATGGCATTGGAGCTATGTCTGGCTGTGCAGACGTAGGTGTAGAGGGAGTACGGGTGTAGAGGTGTAGCGAGCTGAGCACACAGCCCTAAGGGGCTCCTGTGTTGAGGGTCAGTGAGGAGGACATGATGCTGCCCATCTTTACCATCTGCTGTCATCCCATTAAGAAGTTCAGGATCCAGCTGCACAGAGAGCTGTTCAGACCCAGATCCTGGAGCTTGTTATCAAGCCTTGGAGGGATGATGGTAATGAATGCTGAACTGTAGTCCACAAACAGCATTCTCAAACAGCAATGCACTTAGAAATAATGCATTGTTGCAGCTGATGTATAACATGTTATCCTGTATTTCTGATTCAGTCTGTGACCATAGAGACGCTGTATTTTGCTGTTCATATTTCCTATAGTTCAACCCTACCAGCCCACTGACTGAACACAACCTGTATTACTGCAAAAATCCTGACCTGAAGGACCGGATCCACTGCCTGGTGAACGTTATCCCAGCAGACAAGATATCCATATTAGACGATAAAGTAATTCAAAAAATGAAAAAAGTCAGAGATGAAGCAAGCAAACTGGGTGAGTAAACAAAACATTAAAAAATCTCTTAAAAGCACAAGCCTTTTATATCAACATATATATTTTTAATACAATTCATTTTTAACAAACTATTAGAAAAGAGAAATTATTAGCAAATAAATAGACTGCTAAATGCTTGATTGTAATTAAAAATATATAACTCTACATTTAAAATGAAATGACTGAGTAAATGTGTTTGATGGATCCAGACCTCCCTCAAGTGGTTTTCATGACAAGAGTGGACAAGGCCTGCCCACTGACAGCGGAAGATCTGCACAACGTCTACAAAAGCAAGAAGATCAAGCAAAACGTGAGTAATTTTGAAAGAATGAGCTTTTGATGAAAAAAAACCCTCAATTACTTTGTAACTACTGATAAATTAATAACTCTGTGTGTGTGTGTGTGTGTGTGCCTTCAGATGGAAAAATGCAGTGGTGCACTGGGTGTCCCGTTGAACTGTATCTTCCCTGTGAAGAACTATTACAAGGAGACTGAAATCAGCGAGGACATAAACTGCCTGATGCTGCACGCCTTAACAAAGATTGTCCTCTGGGCCGACGACTATGCAGTCGAATATTCCAGAAAACAAACATCTGCTGAAGGTTGAAAACACCAGTATATCCTAATATATCTTTTTTTTAAACAATTTTGAATAATTATTTGTAATTTTGTCATCATCTATCATCAGTGACCTATTTTTATCCCCAAAACATATTAATGTACATGTTCCTTGTTTCATTTTGTTGATACAAGTAGTCATTTTAAGCCAGTAAAACACAGTTTAGCTGTTTCAGCCATGGCTGGTTCCACTTTGAGGTCATCTGAAAATGCCAGCAACATGAGCTTGCCTTAGCAGTTAGCAGTTGTAAGAATTGATTTAGAATGACTTCTTTATTTGTTTGGTGTATGCAGTTGTAATGGGAAGCTTACATACACTCATCATGGTCATACGGGTAATTGCAGCATTATGCTTTCATTATTACCTTCTGGGGCAGAATGAGTGATGTCATGCATCTGTGATCGAAAACAAGCAAGAATTTGATCAGAAAAGGTTTTCTGATATCAAAACAGGGTCAAAATTATACAGACACTCACTTAAATTAATGATTCAGTTCCCAAGTCTTGTTAAACACACACACACACACACACACACACACACACACAGATCTGACTAGATAGCAATATGAGCGCAGCCAATGGCTCTGATTACATTTGGAAAACTGGACATTACTGCAGATATGATGCAAATTAGTGCTTAAAGATGGCTGGGATATCCCCAACTATAATAATATTCCCAGACAATTCCCTCTGAAAAAGTTTCCTGTTGACTGGAATCCAAGAGTCGGAAGTGGACAGGCATTGTCAGATTCTCTAACTTTGGTCTCAACCCAGCACATAGTTCCAAAAGAATGGCTCTTGAGAACCTAAATCAGCTCATTAACCAAACACCCTTGGCAAGAAAATGTAGTAATCTTTAAAAACATGTGTGCATGGTCTAATTTGCCAGTTGGTTTTCTATTAATGTTAAAAAAAACATTGTTGCAGACAATGCATCATCTTGTCTAAACATACCTCATACATCTGAATGTGTGTAATTACATTAAAGCTGTTTAGACTTCCTAAACATGTGGAATTGTTTTCTATTAATGTAAATCAAACCTTTAAGCTTAAACCAGTTTAAGATGAGTATCTTGATACTTCCCCTATGTCACAGTGTGTGGAGCTTGGAGGCAGAGGAGGATGTAAACGCAGGTGTTTATTAAAAGGAAAACAAAACCAAACAAAGAACAAAAAGAGATAAAACCAGGGCTAAAAAAGACCAGAGAAGAGAATGCTTAAACAAAGGTGTTCTTATACTGGGACTAACAAGGTTGTTGTTCTATGTGCTGGAAAGCATATGGTGAGACAAAACAGATGCAGACATGACACCCTAATGCAATAACTAACATTGTAAATAAATTGTTATGAATTTCCAAATAATTGAAATTTGGATACATAAAAGAACCAAGCATTGGTCACACCATAGAACATTATATCATACTGAAGAACAGCAATGGTAGGAATCACCACCAGCCTGCACAGTGCCTTGTATACAACTGGGGTCCATGGCCTCTTAGGGCCTGCACCACACACAAACCTTACCACTGGCCCAAAACAATTGGTACCATGACTCATCAGGCCTTTGTGCTGTGGTAATGTGCCTTTTATGATATACTAAATGCCTGCAGAACTTGGCAATGGAATGTCCAATCCAACAGGTTACACAGTGTTCTGCAGTTCTCATGAGAAGATGTGAGAGTATCACTGGTGTCTCACTGTTGGACTGACGCTTCTCCCCATGTCTTCTGTGTGGTTCTATTTGTTTGCTTTGATTTGTGAAGTTTGCACATTGATTAAATGTGGCTGCTCCAATTTGGGTACTCTGTGCGCCGATTAGGTGTGGCTGCTGCCCTATGACAACTCTATCCTCCATGTCCATCGAACATGGCTGCTTCAACTCCATTCTGTACACCGACTGCACATGGTTGCTTTATCGCAGCTACTTTGCTCTAAGTGAGTGAATGTAGCTGCTCTACTATTGTTGAATATACGAACTTTCTTATGTAATAATGCATTTATTAATCACCTTGGCACTGCTGCGGCACTGTATTTGTAAAAACTCTGTGCCGCTCAGAGCCCCCCCTACAGTTTGCAGTTTTTGTTCTATTCTGTGTTCATTGTGGCTCAAGGCTGAACTGTAATAGAACTGTCCACTACTTTCATGGCACTAATGTATGCTCGTTTTTGAACTATATCCTGCCCAGTTGCACAGTCTGTGTGTCATGCTACTAACTAGTGTCATTTGCACTCCCTCTTTAAGCTCCCTCTTGCTTCTCCTGCAGCTGTACTGCAGTTTATACTTGTAAGTTTGTACTTAACAATCTTATTGACTTGCTGGTATACTGCTGAGCTCCATACCATAAACCAACGGCTGAAATGACTTTAAGATAAGTCGATGCTCATGGTTCATGCTGCAGCCTATAAACAGCCTATATCAAGTACATTTATCTTCCCAGCCTCATTAACAATCATTACAATACAAACTCCTGTCATCTGTTTTTCAACAAGCTTTTTAACCCTCCTGAAAGCACTGTAGCTGCTTCTCCTCCACTTTGTAACACAGCCCTAGAGTTCTTTGAATCTTTTTTGAATTGCAAACATTAACAGTTCTCGAGTACATTCTGCTACAGATTTTTTTCTTATTCTTCTTTTATCACTTATCATCATGGCAGCATCTCATTCTCATCCTGCCTTTAATACTGTTCTTCCTTCATGGTTACTTATAAGACTACAACCTGCTCTCTTGATTGACTCCCTACAACCCTA